>NC_081571.1:4305899-4388145 GCF_022355385.1 Mustela nigripes
AAAAAAAAAAAAAAAAAAAAAAAAAAAAAAAAAAACCTCTAGTTGCAATGGTAAGTAGATTAAAAAAAATTAAAAGAACAAGAATCATGAGAACAAATTTAAAAGAAAAAAGAAAGAGAAAGAGAGAAGAAAAGAAAAGGAGAGAAAGAAAGAGAGGAAGAGAAAGAAGAGGTGTATTTATGAAATATACAGGTTTACAGGTTTGGGGGCACTACTGGGGGCTTAATACATTGTTTTCCTCTGATGTTGGGGTTTTACAGTTTTTTGGGGACCCTGTGGCTGTTGTTCTCTTGTTCTCTGGCTTGTCTTCTGGGGGAGGGCCCTTCCACATTGTTTTTCAATCAACCTTGCTTGGACTGAGTCACCCTGCCCCTGATCAAGGGGCAGGGCTCTGTGGAAATCTGTGTTTCAGGCTTTAGTTCTTTGAAGGTTTTTGTTCTTTGGAGGCTTTTTGTGGCATTTCAGAGGTTTCCATGAAAAGCAAACTGTCCACACCCAGACCTCCACCTCAGAGAGAAGCCTCAATCTGCTCCCCTCTGGAAGGTCCAGAACACACAGATTCCCCGTCTGCACACTCTGCTAAACACTGCAACATCCCACAGGTGGTGCGTACCACCAGCCACTGTCTCAGTGGTCGCCCGAGGCCCCCACTTGTCTCTGTGCCCCTGGGCCACTAAAACTGCGAGAAATATTGGTCCGGGCAAGCCCGAACCCAGGTGACTGCCATTACCAGGACTGCTGTCTAGGGTCCACACCCATGCTGGGTGCACGAACACTCAGCAGAGGCACAGGTCACAGGTCGCATAGGGCTGCAGGCTGAGGGACCCTGACTGGAGACCACACTGAGTTCTCTCAGGCACAACTGGGTACACTCAGACCTGTCAGAGGCACAGGTTGCAGAAGGCTGCAGGCTCAGACTGCTGACCTATGCCCACACCAGGATCTCTCAGGCAAGGGTGGGAGTATGCCTAGCAGGAGTGGTGGTGCAAGCAGTGGAAAGCTGCGGGCTCAGAGACCACGGAATGGATCCCCTGCTGGGCTCTCTCTGGCACAGATGCTTGCTGGCACTGCCTGTCCTGGGACTGTGGCCTTAGGCCCGTGCCCATGACGGCCTGATTCCACCAGGAGCCCCTTAAGGTCTTCTGCTCTTTTTGAGTGCTTTTAACCAGTCTCCAAGTTAATGCTGGTCCCCAGTCACAGGGCACTTTTGTATTGGGGTATTACTTTCCAGTGGGTCGCTTCTAGTGGCTCCCTCCCCATTCTGTTTATCCTCCAATATCAGTCCGAGCATTCCCACTCTGTTTCACTGGCCACTGATGATCTTCTGCCCCCAAAGAGATCAGACATGTATAATCCTATATCTCAGGCTCATTTCATGGGTGTTCAGAATGTTATTTAGCTCACTTTAGGGAACCAGTTGAAACAGAGTCTCCTACTTCTCCACCATCTTGCCACTCCCCTCCCTACATAATATATTTAAATTAGTCAAATATATGTTGTGATTTCCTCTTTAAAATTTACAAAAACCATGTTTGTACAGCATCACCATAGTATTTACTTCCATTAGGCACCTTTACTTAGCTAGCACAGCATATGGTGTATGCATGTGTTGTACATCACCTTCATTTTATCTCTAAATTTAAAATGTTTTAATATTTTTTGGAGAGTGAATTGACATTGAAGTCCTCCAGTTGTAAACTATGGGATCTCCCAGGAATGTCTCCTGACTGAAGGGCCCTACACCCACCTGCATTGTGCCCCTCAGTTAAACAGAATGTAGAAAGAAAATCGACTCAAAGAAAGACCCTTAGAAGGGCCTGGGAGAAAAAAAAAAAAAAAAAGAAGAAGGGCCTGGGAGAAAGAAGCCATGCCAGGGCCCAGCAGGTGCAGAGAATGGCCAGATTTGAATAGTCGTTTGGTACCAGGGACCCCAAGTTCTATCACTCACCTGGCCATCTTGGGTCATCATAAAGTGAGATGATACAAATGATGCAATTTTCATATGTATGTGAGTTTGATCCCTTGCTTTGGGAATGACCCATACATTATGAGGCTGGATGTTGTAAATTAACTTATGCTCTATTTTTTTCTTAGTTTGAAAGATCTCTCTCTGTATAAGAATTTATTTTGTTTTTATTTTATTCATATATAAACCAGTATCCTTTCTTGAATGCAGACATGCCAAGGAAGTAACATGACTATAAAAGAACTTTTCAAGAGCTTTGGTAGTGAAATGATAAAGTCAAATAGGATTCTCAGCATTTACAGAGAGCTGTAGAATTTTGAACACATAACAGCTAGCATATAATTCTCTACCTAAATTTATAATAACCTATCTATCACCTATATAGTCATTAGGGTAGACTGAAAACTATAATTTGCCAAATTAACAAAGTCTTAAAAAATTTCTCTGCTTAGATCCCCAGTGTAGAGCAATGAGAGTTTATTAACTTCCACATATTGTCATTTCAATCCACATGTCCCTTCTTCATACTTTAATATTTTGCTACGGAAAACAGTAAAGCCAACCACCAGTAACATGTCTTAAAATGCCAAGATTGAATTACAGGGTAAAACAAGGAATAGATCACAAAAGGAAAACACAGGATGCCACAGAAGATGGTGATTTCAAACAGAGGTTAAATGTTGGCAAGAGAACTAGTCCAAACACAATGAAACCAAGCCTTAAAGAGCTTTGCTGTGCCTGGCATGGGTTCCAGAGACCCCTGATGCTGAGTTGCTCACCAGGGTAGCTCCACTCTTAGAACTGCAACTTTACGTAACAGAATTTTACATAATTTCTATGTATGAAATCTATTAAATATTAAGTCATATTTAGGAAGTTTTAACAACTGGTGCCAAACATAAAGGTTCTAGAATATTCTGTGTTGGTCATTATAATCCCAAAATCCATTAGTTAGGAAGGTGGGCACTAAAAATATCAATGCAGTAAAGTGGCTACTTCCCTTTTTCCCTTTTCATACTTTCCTTCTGTAAAACTAATGTACAATATTAGTTTTAGTTATAGTGTTCATGGCTATAAAATGTATCCCTGAGTCTTATCAGTTAATATGTTAAAACATGGCATTTTTAATTTTTAACAACCTAGTTTAAAAAAAAAAAAAAACCTCATGGTTATTTACTTACTTTCATACAAAATATTTTAGTGCATTTAATGAATGTAATTTTAACAAGAGAAGATTAATGATTCCAAGCTTAAAAAAAAAAAGTTTAATGCTGAAAGCTAAATTTCTTTAGATACTTTTATTTGGGGGAAGAAAGAATATAAGTAATCAAAACAGAATTGTAATACTGGATATCAGCATTAAGCTTATAGTTCTTTTATAGTGGTTCTCAACCCTCTCAAGAGCTCCCTGGGTGAAATCTGAAATTGGTGCCCAAACACAGAGGCAGGGAGAGACCAAGGGAAGAGACAGGCTACTCCAGTTAACCTCATTACCCATATCTCATTACTGCTCTTACTAGCAAATATGTTGAATAGCATTACATTTCTAAAATGAAATTAATTCAAAAAGAAAAAATGATATTTAAACTACTGAAATTGAAATCATGTCTTTCTGCATCAATCCCTACTTATTTAATGAAGAGATCAAATTTAGCCAAAACAAATCCTTTGTACTAGAATACTTTCTGCTAGAAAGTTTCAGTATTCGACAGATAGTTTTAATAGGTTGGGCAGGAGTTTTATTTAAAAATATCTTGCTGAAGTAGAAAACGAAAAAAGAATCTCTAGCATGTGTTTAGCAGTCATTACAATAGCATATTTTAAGAGTTCTCTGTTTTTAGATCAAAGTATGTTCCACAACATACTTTGCCTCCCGGAATCGCTGAGAGGCAGGCACAGGCTGGTGCCGCCAAGGGCTGTCAAGGTCTATGGGAGATCTTGAGCTCCGTCTCACCTTTTGTTTACTCGGCTCCCTCTGGGCTCCCTCTGGTTGTTTCCTCAGAAAAGGCAGTGTGTTGTCCACTGCAGGGAGCCCAGAGCAATGAAGTCTCTGCCCACAGGAGAACCACATGTTAAGAGTGAAGGCAGTGAAATGTTTATCTGACCTATAGATGGCAGAAGAGATTTTCACCTCTTCCTGTACCTGTCTGCCATGCTTGACACCTCCCCTAGTGGTGTTTTACCGTTTGTCTTCTGCCTGCCTTGACAGAGACCCTTGCTGGTGACCCAGCAGGAGGACAGCAGCCCCCTGTGCTCCATCCCTGCCTTTGCCCAAGCCTGGCCTGTATGGTCCTCACACTGGCAGTGATCTGATACTGATTACTTACCCTGCCTCCCTCTCTTTGCCATCCATTTTTCACACTAATGGAAATTAGGATTAAAAGAAAAACATGACATGGTGGCATTTTAAAGCAGCACCTTGACATTTTCTCAAATGATTTCCCTCTTTCTAAAAAGAATTATATTACATCAGTGCTTGCCAGTCTAAAAACCAAATTGAAATGTTTGATTTATGTCTTAGTCATAATAGAGTGGGATTGATCCAGAGGTCACAGACAATAAGAACATGTACTAACTTAATGGCATTTTTCTTTCTAAGAAGACAAGATATTATTAAGCCTCAGTTGAGAGGAGGGAGATAAATCTCAAGCTATTCAAAGTGCATAGGAATTTCATTATCCCTGGTATCAGTAACACAAATCCTATTGTCTAGAGATACAAATAGCACCATAGTTTTAATTTCTATCTGAAGGATATTCTTTCAATTTTCCTTTTTATTAAAATTTTTCTGTAAGTGATTTAAACATATTTTAACAACTGGGAAATAAAGCAAAAGCACTGGGTCCACAGTGCTTTGTCATGTGTAGTGACAGTCATCAGCTTAACCTAGATATGAAAGTCACACTTTTGTCATGGGGGCATTATAACAAAGTAAATGTGCTCTGAACATAAATGCATTTGCTTGTTTCCCATTCCCACCAATAATATAAAACTGATAAGGTCTTTGGGTAACAATAAATTGTTTTTGCTCACGACCACTAATGAAGATAATATCTTGTAATTTATAAACTAGCCTAATATATTTGTTGAAGTGTTACTTGTTTAAAAATAAAGAAAAATGACTTTTAGAGGGACTATAAGACAGTGGAAAGAACATTAGCTTAGGAGTCAGACTGGGTAAGAATCTTGGTTTTAGTTAGGATTAGTTTCAGTCTATGATTTTCTAACGGTGTACATACACACAATATACTGTTTGCAATTATTTATGTTACTTAGATGCTCAGTTTAAACTTGGCACAAAATTATGAACTCCTTTGACCAAAGTGTTCTTTAGTCTGTGTTGAGCATAAAATTAAGAGTGCTTGTCATCCCATGAAACTTTCACTGTAGAAACACCAGGGAAAGTCAAACTGAGACCAAAAAATCATCACTCCCTTGGTCAAATAGGACTGTGTGCATGGATTATATAGTTGTTAGAATAATGAGCAGGGAATTAAAACTATAACTAAAACAATAACTAAAGCTGTTTGGTCATGAGTCACCATTGCTATATAGGTTCAATATAGGCTTAAGCTGTATGCAACAGTCAAATGTGAAAGTCAGGCCAATTTCAGATATCCTATATGCACAATGTATGAAATAACAGTATTTCAAAGATGACTGTACTAAAAAAAAAAAAAAAAAAAAAAAAAAAGACACGCAGAAAGGGACTATTTGTCTTGTTTTAAGAATTAATCTTAGACTCTTCCATGTCTTTCTGCACAGCAGTCTTTCCATGTCAAAGCTCATCCATTCCATTAAATAAACCACAACTCTTTAAAAGTGAACTTAAGTCCTACCTTTCTATCTTGTCCCAGATCAAATCCCACACCCCCTGAGAGACATTCTCTAGACGTTTCTCTAGCACACTTTATTCAGGGCTCATTCTGAACTCTCAAAGCTGTCTCTACTTGTTGGTGTATCTTTTTATGTCAGAAAAACTTCTTGAGGGACCAGTGGAGCTTTGTAATTTTTTTTTAATCCCCAGCCATATCCCAGTGCCTTGCGTATGATTTAGGTAGCCAGTAAATATAGCTGTCGCGCTCTCCCTGCCTGCAGAGATGTCGCAACACCAACACACACACAGGTCGATGCACAAGCTCTTGTTTATTCCCTGGTCAAGCTTTCTCCTCCCCTTCTTTCCCCTTCCCCTGCGGGGGAGTTCCCTTGCCTTACATAGGGCATAACAGCCAATCACAGAGGTGTTCACGTGAACAGGAGGTGTCTGGGGCTAGTAGGCAGTGGTGGCATATGGTGTTCATGTGACGAACACGAGGTCACGTGTGGCCATGGCGGATGTTTTTTTTAGGCTGTCTGTGCTGCTCCCGTGCCATCTTAGGGGCGCGACCAGCACCATCTTGGAGGCATGACCCCGACAGCTCCCCCTTCTTTATTTATTTGTATGGATAAGGGACCATGCCTGTCTTAGGTTGGGACGATCAACTTGCGCCCTTACCCATCATCAAATACTGCAGAGCATGCTGCAGCTTCTGTCTTAGGTTGGTACTCCGTTATCGTCCTCATTACCCGTCATTGACTATCGGTCTAGCATGCTAAGCCATACTTGAGGTGAGCTACCATGCTCTATGGCTACCAAGGCTTGATGTACAGCCTGCCGGTCTCTGGCTAATGTGCGTTGGAGGGCCCTTATCCAACGCAGCGCCAGGAGGAGGACGAAGAGCACAATACAGCCAAGTGCAATAGTCCCAAACCAGGATTTCCCAAAAGCACCACTGCCTACATAGTTTGTAGGAATTGGGAGGCCATGAGAGGGTTTACTCTCATGGCATTGATCTGCAGAATCTCCATCCGTAGGGAGGCTGTCAGATTGTGGAATTTGGCTGACCAGGTGCCGTTGAGCATCTGAGATAATTCTCGGGAGAGGTTCGCTGCTCGGGAGAGATTAGAATACAAGTTAGATGTGATGCATATGCCTGATAAGGGCTGGATACAACTGGTGGAGAGAATTTGCGACATTAGGTTCATTTGTTCCTGGAGGAGATCTACCCTTTGATTGAGGATTATTACGAGTGATATACAACGGGGTTGAAAGGAAGAAGAATAGTTAAAATGAACAAAGAAGCAAAGGCTCCCGTGAAGGAGTAAGGAAGTGATGTTGTAAGCTGCTTCGGTGTTCTTGTATGGTAGAGATGGAAAGCCGATACTTGCATTGGTAGAGAAAAACAAAGGAAAAACTGTTGAGTCATTAGAGAGGGGCAGAGGAGTGGGCTTGAACCATGGCCCATAATTGTACTTCTCTATTCCGCCATGGTTGAGTTAAAACACTGAAGGGTAGGATGAGTATCCACAGTAGGCGCTTGCTTCCATTTAACCTTTATTCTGATCATGACCACTCATTACAAAATCCATTCACTTTATCTCTAGCAGAAGCAAATTACTTGATTATAACCCTCCATTACCTCAATAAACTTCTCATCCCTAGACCTGCAAAGTTACAAAGTCAAGTACAGAATACCTAAGATGGTAGAAGAGGTAAAAAGGCATAGAGATGTTGGGTAGTCCCTCAGTTCCGGATACTGCTTAGCAGCACAATATCAAATGAGCAATGACAGAGAGCAACTATCCTAATCTAGGTCAGTACAACAGCCAAAATACTTTGTAAACTCTTTCTGTGGTTCTTTCTGGAGATCAAATCAACACTCTTCTGATTAAACAGCATGGGAGGAGCTTAAGAGCAACTGAAGTGTTTAACAATATTTACTTATCTAACATCTTTTACCAAAAAATTGTACTAAAAATAATACTAATCATAACTCATAACTGAGAAAAGTACTAACATGAACTGGTACTAACATAAACTGCAAAGGCCAAGAACAGAAATTAGGAGTTGTGTGATACTGAATAGTATATGTGAACTGAAGACTCTGCTGCCTTGTATAGCACCAAGTATACTTTCCTTTAATAAACCCAAACTTAGGCACAAGAACTCAGTGTTAACAGGATTTCACCTTTTCTTACTATGTTTTATTTGTATTTGTACCTAATTTTTACTGAAACTTAATTTATTGAAATTTAATTTTTAAAAGATACTATTTAGAAAATGGTCTTACCCAGAGAAAATTATAGTGACACATATTTTAGATATTACATTATTATGTTTAATTTAAATATTAGATTAAAAGTCTATAGTATCACATATACCAATTATTTAAGCTGTCTTTCCATTTGAGATGAAAGGCTTATGCTAATCTATACTCCTCACCTTCCCTGTGACTAAATGCTGAATTGCGAGATATATACCTACAAGAAGTGGCAATCTGTAGCTATGAAGAGTTCTGTGTAAGTGTGTAAAGTTAAGGGACCTATAAAAGGATTGAACTCCCATCCTTAGCCACATTAGCACCATGCTCCAACTGAGTTAACTGGTTCAAAGTGTTAGATAAGACAGTGATAACTAAAGAAATAGGAACAAAGAAAGGTTCTATTTCATCATCTTAAGGTTTCACAGAGATGACGCAGGTTTGCTATTCAAATTCCCACCTCCTGAAAAACAACTTCTTAAATAACTCTCAAGAGGGGTTCCGTTAGCTTTCAAAAGTGCCGGCAAGGGGCTCTCCATTCGGAGTCTAAAAATTTCCGACCCCATTATCTTTACCTTTACAGTCGCGATCTGCGAACACACAGCTGCTGTCCCTTTGTGGTTGCTCTTCAGCAAACTTCTAACCTTTCCTTTGTGGCCGTCCTAGTGATGAATGTGCAATATGACAAGGGGGGAAAAGTACTCATGTATTGCCTTCTCTCTAAAACGCTAAGTTTAAAAGGCTGCACAACTTCTCTTCCATGGAATCTTCCTGTTAGAACTACCACTTCTAAAAATCAAGTAAACAAAATGGAAACATTGTATTTCACTCTAACAAAACTGTTCAATGTGAGATCAATGCACATAAAATTAAAAAGTTAAATATACCTCAACATTATCAGTAAATCAGAACATATCTCAACCAGTATCAGAATTTCTACCTTCACTGTATCTTTGCTATTTTTAAATATACTCACAGTTCCCGGGCTTCAGCACCAAATGTTGCGCTCTCCCTGCCTGCAGAGATGTCGCAACACCAACACACACACAGGTCAATGCACAAGCTCTTGTTTATTCCCTGGTGGAGCTTTCTCCTCCCCTTCTTTCCCCATCCCCTGCGGGGAAGTTCCCTTGCCTTATATAGGGCATAACAGCCAATCACAGAGGTTTTCACGTGAACAGGAGGTATACAGCCAATCACAGAGGTGTGAGCAGGAGGTGTCTGGGGCTCGTAGGCAGTGGTGGCATACGGTGTTCATGTGACGAGCGCGAGGACACGTGTGGCCAGGGCGGATTTTTTTTAGACTGTCCGTGCTGCTCTGGCGCCATCTTAGGGGCGCGACTGGCGCCATCTTGGAGGCGTGACCCCGACATATAGTCCTAAAAAAATGAGAAGAATGAAAGACAACTTTCACATATGTGTATGAAATTCATTATGATCAAGAAGGGACAGCACAAATGCAGTACTAGGTTGATGACACAAAATCACTGTAAGATTTGCAGTTGGGTGGATGCATCCAAGGTTACTAATAAAAAATTTGTTAATCTATTATTTTGTTCATATAATCTGATACTGAATGGACCATGACAGTCCCTCACAAATTCTCAATTTCTTTGCAAAGGCACTTAAATAAATTGAGTATCCTTAAAGTTGTTTCACCAGTTTTCTGAGATGTAAATGTGATTTGTAGAACATTGACTTTTCTTTTATGCAGATGTCTGAGTGAGTGGCAGCAAAAGCATCTGATCGTTAGTATAGTTCTCAGCTGTTATCTAAAATAATAAATATGGATTAATCAATTTAATGTCGGCTCCTCCTCCTGGTTGACCTGATGTTCTTACTTTAATCCCCAAATATATACTGCGTGAATCACCTGGTCTGAGCTTCATCACACTGTTGGTGATGTATGAAGAAGCACATTCAAATACCCTGGAAATTTGGCTTTAATGTCTGGGTGGTAGAAAACAGTGATGATTATAAGAGTGATGATAACTTTGTATAGTGCTTTAGAATGTGTAAAGCATTACAAACGTATGTGTATATAATGTCTCTTTATAATGCCACATTTTCCAAGTAGCAATTTAAGGGACTACCAGAATATTTTTGATTTGAGGAGAGGTTTTAACCTGATTTCTCCCCCCAAACGCCCAGTTTTATGAACACTATTTATACAGTAATCTGTGTTTTGGTTTTGAAAACTTTTATTCATTTTAGTATTTGTGAATTTTGTATGCATTTTTGAAAGAAAAAAGGTTTGGGGCGCCTGGGTGGCTCAGTGGGTTAAAGCCTCTGCCTTCGGCTCAGGTCATGATCTCAGGGTCCTGGGATTGAGCCCCGCATTGGGCTCTCTGCTCAGCAGGAAGCCTGCTTCCCCCTCTCTCTCTGCCTGCCTCTCTGCCTACTTGTGATCTCTGTCAAATAAATAAATAAAATCATTAAAAAAAAAAAAGGAAGAAGAAGAAAAGAAAGAAAAAAAAATGTTTGAGAAAGAAATTACCTCTAATATAACTATCTAGATGTAACTGTATCACTTTTGCTGCATATCCTTCTAATTGCATAATCCCGTGTTTTCCATTAGTTACTATGCTTCCTTTATCATATAACAAGCTCTTATGAGTTGAATCTTCTCCAGAGCTATATGCTTCAGCTACCTATTTGTTACTTCTTTTGACAGTGTTTTAGAACCCAATTTGAATGACTTTAAATACGTAGTTTGAAAATACAAGATTTTTCATAAAGTTGTATGTCATTTTTATAAAGTACCATGCTAATCTTTTATCATTTTTTCATTTGTATTCCCTGTGCTGCTAAAGGACATGCCATCTCAATTCTTGAGTCTTTTATGCTCCTTCATTCTCTTCCTGTCTCTCAAACTGCTGTTATCTTATGGTGCCTTCTCTCCTATTTCCTTCCGCCAGTCCTTTTATTAGCTCTACTTTACAAAGTAGGAAAGAAGTCAGTCTGTATATTTTTTCTAGTACCTTGTCTTCTGCTACCACATAATAGGCACTACTCTATAAATATGTCTACCTTAACTGAATGGTCAGAAATTAAAATTTTTTCTGAGATCACAGAGTGAGAAAATAAGAATTAGAATTTGTATCCATTTCATTTGATTTGAAATCAGCCCCTTTTTCACTTGACCACACCATATGGGATATCATATATGATGGTTGTAAAAAGAAATAGTTGACTAGCCTTCTTCCCTAACATGATAAAGAATATTTACCACAAACCAGCTGCCAGAAACATAATTATTACTGAAATCCTAGAGGCATTTCTATCGAAGACAAAAACAAGAAAAGTATGTCTGATAGTCATACTACTGTGTTCTACCTTTTTTTCTGAAAAATTGACAAATGCAGTAAGACCATTTGTTAAATAAGGGCTAGAAATAGCTAAACAGCAGATGATTGAAAGAAAAGAATAACTTGCAAACAATTATTGTGTTATAAAATCCAGAAGAATTAAATGAAAAACTACTGAAATAAATATGAAAATTTACACTATTTAGGTAATAAAATGAGGTACAAAATGTCATGTACATGCACACACCCATGCTCTAGTCCAAACTAGTTAGAAAATGTATTAGTAGAAGAACCACACTTCGTGTTGCAATAATATGCAAATTCCTGAGGACTCTCAATTTGCTGAAATATCCTTTCCTGGTAGTCCTGAAAGAAATTTTGAGTAAAAGGGTATATACAGCTCAATGAAAACTTCATATTAGCTTCATTAACAACAAAGAATAACAGATGAACGTTTGCTTTAGCAAATATCAAAGCATTCTATATAACTAAAATAATGTAAACTGTGCTGCTCATAAACACCAAATAGACTGATGGAACATAAAGAGATATTAGAAACAGAATATAAATTGGTAAATTCTGTACAAATATAATTTGATATAACTTGTTCACTTTTCTAAAAATGTTATATTTAATTAAAATGTTTCTAAAATACAAATAAGTTACATAACTTCACTGTTTTAATTTACTTTAAATTACTTTTAATTTATAATTGATTTAAATTAAAATTAATTTACTTTAAATTAAAACACTGTATATTATGTAACTTATTTGTTAAATTAATAATATAAGCATATTATTAAACTGATAAATTAAAAATTTTGAATTGGTCAATGGATAAAGGTAGGAAATTCAAATATATTCCATGAACAGAAAAATCATTCTTGGGCAGTAACCAATATTTCATCATACACTGGGATGACTTTGCTACTCAAATGAAGAGTAAATGTGTCATACTTATTTGTGCTTATTTCCCCTCATGAAAGATACTGTGCTGATTCTGTTGTACAAACATGGCAATACACATGAAAAATGTAAATTAATGGGAAAGTGGGGGCATTACTTCATGAGTCCATGGAAAACTCAGGAAATTTTTTCTACTTTTAGGTATTGCAATAATACAGTGGGAAAATTATGAGCCAAAAGAATGTGCACATTGTAGAATTGCCAGAGTATCCATATATTGTATATTGACATTTATAAAAGGTTTTATTAGGTGGTACTTTGGATCATTCCTAAGATTGCTTTTAATATCTAAATGGAATTATCCATTTCCATCAGAAAATAAGTTTTCTATCAAAGAAGTTATTTTCAGAGGATTTTGCTTGTTTATAACTGTAATTCTATTAAAGGGATTTTTCTTCTAGGTGAGGATATATTTTTAACTTGTTTTAGAAATCAATAGAAGATATAATTCAGTTGAAATTAAATTTATTCTGTAGCAAGATGCTCAGAAATATGAATTTCATTAAATGAAGTATACCCAGAACTGATTTCTGTAGATATTTCTAGAGGCTCACAAAGTCTTACTCTTGACAAGTCAAAGGATCAACTTGACCAAACTTTATCCTTTCTTCTGCTTACCCAAAACAATTTATTATCTAATCTTTTGTATGATTTAGAAGGCACAAATATCAAAAGCTCATAAGATATAGAAAATTGAGAACTGAGTCTTTCGTGGGTATTTGAAAATAAATAAGACAATTACTGATTATTCTAGGACTATTCCCAGAATCCTTCTTCACACAAATATACTACTTACTTTATTTTTTAATATATATCTATTTATTTTAGAGAGGGAGAGAGAGGATACATGAGTGGATGGAGGGGCAGAGGGAAAGAATCTCCAGTGGACTCCCTGCTGAGAGGGGAGGGCAACATGGGACTAGATCTCATGACCCTTGAGATCATGACCTGAGCCAATTCCCATTAATTTACATTTTTTTAAATGGTGCTGGAACAAGTGGACACACACAAACACACACAAAGAATCTAGATACAGACCTCACATCATTAATTTGAAGCATATCATTTATCTAAATGTAATGTGCAAAACTGTAAGAGTTATAAAAATAACACAGGAGGAAAATCTTGATGATGTTGGGTTTGGTGATGATTTATAACACCAAAAGTATAATATCTGAATGAAAAAATTAATAAGTTGGACTTCATTAAAATTAAAAGCTTCTGCTCGGCAAAAGATAAGCTACAGAATGGAAGGAAAAAATTGCAAAACCCATATTTGATTAAGGACTAGAGTCCAAAACATACAAAGAACTCTTAAAACTCAACATAAGAAAACTAACAACCCAATTACAAAATAAGCATAAGATCTAACAGACACTTCACCAAATGAGATATACAGATGGCAAATAAGTATATAAGATATTCAGTATCATATGTCATTAGGGAATAACATATGCTTAACTGACTGAGCCACCAGGTGCCCAAATATACTTACTTTAACTTCCCATTAAATTCTAGGACCCCCTGTCTGTAATATGAAAACTCAGTATCACTGTAAAATTGAGAGAAATTTTTCTAAAAATCCCATCATTTGAAGAATAAATTTATGTCATTGATCTATCACTGTGTTTTAGGATATAGTCAGATAAAAATACTATAAACATTCACTCATGAAAAAATTCTTTCTGTGTCTAAGGGAAAAAATTCTTATGAACTACAACAACTTTACAGTTGATGCCTTAAATTTTTACTAGCATCCTAGCAAGAAAAAAAGTTGTGTAGAAAACTACCAGAAGTGACTGAAAAAAACAAAAACCTGAGGTAAGTGAAGAATATTTATGAGAATAATTAATGATTTAAGAAAACCTTCAGTTTGATTCTATATTACCTCACAAATGTTGGCATGAAGTTATGAAAACACAAGGTTAAAAACTTTTTTAATATTTATTTATTAGAAAGAGCAGAAGAAGTGGGGGAGTGGAGGGAGAGGAAAAGAGAAATCAGACTCTGTGCTGAGCATGGAGCCCCAGTTGGGGTTCAGTCGCACAGTGTTGAGATCATAACCTAAGTTGAAACCAAGAGTCAAGACACTTAACCAACTGCACCACCAAAGAACCCTAGGTTAAATGCTTTTTTAAATTACTTTAACATCTCCCAAAATGCAGAATTTGTTACTATGTACCATTTATCATCCTTTACTGGGAACACTGAAATAATACAATTATCAGCCTATTCATTTTTAAAACATATACTGAGCAACTAACATAAGCAATGTGCTGTGTATCATGGATCTTGCAATTACAGAAGCCATTTAGTCATTGAACACATTGTTGATTTCTACTGCACGTAAGTTACAGTGCCAGGTGCCAAATACAGATTGGATTTACAAAACTCTCAGTGCAGTAGAGGTCTAGGTACATGGAACAATGTGACAAAGTTTCTGAGAGACATGGTCAAACTTTTGTAGAAATCCAGAAGGACTTACAATGGTCTGAAGAGGTCAGAAAAGGCTTCATCAGGACTTATATGATTTGGGGATGTAATATGAGGAAAAGAAAAGTTGTTGAGTGAGAAATTTATTGTCACTAAAACATAAGGTTCAGAGAGGAAGGGTGGAAGATTAAGCTGCAGAGATCAAGAATAAGGGATCAAGTATAAGAAGAGCCTTGAATACCAGTAGCTCATTTGTATTTTATAGTGTATTCCAATTAAAAACCATCACAAGTTTTTAAAGAGGGAAGTAAAGTGTTAAATTATTATGTATGCATGTATTTGTTTATTTGAGGTAGGCAGAGGGAGAGGCAGAGAGATCTTAAGCAGGCGACACACTGAGTGTGGAGCCCAACACAGGATTTGATCTCATAGCTCTGAGATGTTAGATTAGTATTTAAAGAAATTATTTCAGGAACACTAAGGAGGGGTACTGAAGTGGAAGAAGATATGTATGACAGCTTAACATATATTAAGTATATACATAGTGCCAAGGATGAAATTCCAAGAAACACCCCCTTATAACAAGAAAGCCTAGGGGAACATTGTTGAGAAGTAAGTGCCAAAGGAAGATCGAAGTTCTAGGATAATAAAACAAACAGTATTGTCTTAAGCCTCAAGAGTAGGTAGTGTTAAGAATTATGGGTTGGTCAACAGTCTCAAGTGTTACATAGTTTTCCAGTAGGATGAGAATTGAGAATGGGCATTAGATTTATTAATAATAAAGTTATTAGGGACTTTATGGAGAGCAATTTCAGTAGAATGATGATGGTGGAGGACAAACTTTAATGGTGCAGAGACTAAATGGGAGTTGAGGTAGTGGGAATTGAGTGTGGGCTCTAACAGAATGGGAGTCATACATTATGTGTATGTGTAATAAAAACCACCGATTTTTTAAAGTGGTTGTACAAATTTATACCAGCAGGATATGAGAGTTCCAGCTGCTCCATATTCACTTGCTCCTACTAACACTCAATATTTTCTATAGTTTTTTCAGGTTTATTGAGGTAGAATTGACAAATAAAATTGAAAGATATTTAAAATGTACAATATGATGATATGGACACATATATTATGAAGGGACTCCCCCCAAGTAGGTTAGGACATCTGTTATCTCCCATATTTACCTTTTGTGTATGAGAGAGAATAATTTCTAATCTGTTAGCAAAATTAAATTACAGAACACAGTGTTATCAACTATAGTCATCATGTTAACAGTAGATCCTGAGACCCTATTCAGGTCTTTTAACTGAAAGCTTGAACCTTTTTGCCAACTTCTTCCTACTCCACCGCTCAGACCCCAGGCCCTGGCAACCACTTTTCTACTATCTGTTTCTATGAATTTGATTTCCCACCTCTTTAGATTTCACATAAAGACATACTATACGGTATTTTTCTTTCTCTGTATGACCTATTTCACCTAGCATAATACCCTTCAAGTCCATCCATGTTGTTACAAATGGCAGGATTTCCTTTTTTAAAAGGCTAAATAGTATTCCATTGTCTTAATAGACTATGTGAGAACAATCTGCTGCTGTTGGATCAAATGTCTGTCGGTCTAGTGTACGATTTAGGTTCTCTTTTCTCTTATTGATTTTCTGTCTGAATGATGCATCCATTGCTGAAAGTAGAATTTTGGAGTTCCCTTCTATTAATATATTACTATCTATTTCTCCCTTCAGACCTGTAGGTACTGCAATGGTGGGTGCATATTTACTAATGTTATATCCTTTTGATGAACTGACCCCCTTAGCATCTCTTCATCTCTTATTACAGTCTTTGGCTTATGGTCTTTTTTTCTTATATAAGAATATCCTTTTGGTTTCCATTGGCATTGAATATCTTTCCTGTCGCGGCCGGCGCTACAAACTGACCAGGAACATGAGGGTAAGAGGATGGTGAAAAGAAATTAAGAGACAAAGAGATGGGGGCAGGAGGAGCACCAAGGATGATGTCCCATAGTGCCAAAGTTTATTTTGAAGAGTTCTGATTTATACCACACAGTAAGGGAATCCTCCTGTACATCTGGTGCTAGTTTCTATTTTGGCCTGAGAGTAGCTGGCCATGCAGAGATATCAGACAGCCTTGACCTTCGTGGTTTGGACACCTAGGCGATAACTCAATATTCACAAAACACAGGAGCCTTATTAACTTAGTCTTGAGACAGCAACTGCAATGGCAACAAGCCAAACCTTACAATGTTCTCATAACAATCACCAGGGAAAAACGGTGGCACTCTAGCTCGCCACCCATGAAATTCCTCGGTTGAAGAGGTTCCCAAGAACTGTTGCTCTATTGGGTTAACCTCTTCTAGGCACGAGGCTCCCAACACTTTCCATCCCTCCACTTTCATCTGTATGTATCCTTAAAGCTGAAGTGAATCTCTTCTAGGCAGCATATAGTTGACTCTTGTCTTTTGACTGTAAAATTTAGTCCATTTACATTTAAAGTAATTATTGGTAGGTATGAATTTAGGATTGTCATTTTGTTAGTTGTATTCTGATTGTTTTGGTTCCCTTCTCTTTTTCTTCCTTTGTGGTTTAATAATTTTCCATAGTGTTGTACTTAGATTCCTTTATCTCTTATCTAGGTTTTGGCACTGGTTACCATAAGACTTACAAAAGCATAGTTATAGGGGTGCCTGGGTGTCTCTGTCTGTTATGTGTCTGACTCTTGATTTCACTCAGGTCATGATCTCAAGGTCATGAGACTGAGTTCTGCATCAAGCTCTACAATGAGCTTGCTTAATATTCTCTCTCTTCCACATGCTGTTCATGCTCAGTCTCTCTGTGTCTCTAAAAAAAAAGAAAAAGAGAGTCTGTTACTTTTTTTTTAAAGAAACTTAAGAGTTTTATTGGAGCTCAAGTTAGGACAACCACCTCTGATACAGTCTTCACAGAGAAGAGAGTGCTCTAGGGAAGGAATATTTTGTACAGAGTAATGTGAGTTTTCTTACATAAAGAGTTACAATTCAGCATAATGAAGGACATTCCAGAAAGTTACAGATTTTACCTTTTTTTAAATTTTATTTCCAATATAGTTAATACACAATGTTACATTAGTTCCAGGTGCACAAAATGATGATTCAGCAATTCCATACATCACCCAGTGCCTATCATGAAACTGCACTCCTTAATCCCCATTATCAGTTTCACCATCCCAGAACCCACTTTCCCGACTGCCTGTGCTCTCTTCTAGAATTTTTGTGGTTTCATGTCTCATACTTAGGTCTTTAATCCATTTTGAATTTATTTTTGTGTATGGTAGAAGAAAGTGGTCCAGTGTCATTCTTTTGCATGTGATTGTTGTGTTTTCCCAACACCATTTTTTGAAGAGACTTCTTCCCATTGGGTATTCTTTCCTACTTTTTCAAAGACTAATTGGTCGTATAATTGTGGGTTATTTCTTGAGTTTTCTGTTCTGTTCATCTCTGTGTATATTTTTGTGCCAGTACCATACTGTTTTGATTTACTACAGCTCTGAAATATAACTTGAAGTCTGGAATTGTGATGCCTCCAGCTTTACTTTGCTTTTCCAAGATTGCTGTGGCTATTTGGGGCTCTTCTGATTCCATACACGTTTTAGGATTTTTTTGTTCTAGTTCTGTGAAAAACACTATCGGTATTTTGATAGGGATTGCATTAAATATGTAGATTACTTTGGGTAATATGAACATTCTAACAATATTTGTTCTAATCCATGAGCATGGAATGTTTCCATTTCTTTGTGTCACATTCAGTTTCTTTTTATCAATTTATTTTTTAATTTATATTTATTTTTTAATTTAAATTCAATTAATTAACATATAATGTATTATATGTTTTAGGGTTACAGGTCTGTGATTCATCAGTCTTATATAATACCCAACACTCATTACAACATTACCCTCCCCAATGTCCATCACCCTATTATGACATTCCCCCAGTCCCCTACCCCTCTAGCAACCCTCAGTTTGCTTCCTGAATCTCTTACAGTTTTTCTCCCTCTCTGTTTTTGTCTTGTTTCATTTTTTTTTCTCTCTTCCCCTGTGATCCTCTGCCTTGTTTCTTAAATTCCACATATCAGTGAGATCATATAACAATTGCCTTTCTCTCATTGACTTATTTCATTTAGCATAATATCCTCTAGTTCCATTCTCATCGTTGCAAATGGCAAGATTTCATTTTATGATGGCTGCATAATAGTCCATTCTGTATATATACCACATCTTCTTTATCCATTCATCTGTCAGTGGACATCTGGGCTCTTTCCATAGTTTGGCTGTTGTGGATATTGCTGCTATAAACACTTCGGAGGAATATTTTGGGTGTTCTATATATATAGTATCATATTGATTGATTTATGAATATATCAGCATAATATGGCCTTATAGAATGAATTTGGAATATTTCCTTCCTCTTCAACTTTTTAGGAATAATTTGAGAAGAATAAATATTAACTCTTCTTTAAATGCTTGGTATAATTTGCCTATGAAACTGTCTGATCCTAGACTTTGGTTTGTTGGGAGTTTTTCGTCACTGATTTAGTCTCCTGGCTGGAAATCAGTCTGTTCAAATTTTCTACTTCTTTCTGCTTCAGTTTTGGTAGTTTATATGTTTCTAGGAATTTATCCATTTCTTCTGGTTATCTAATTTGTTGGCATATAGTTTTTCATAATATTCTCTTATAATTGTTTGTATTTCTGCGGTGTTGGTTCCTGTTTCTCCTCTTTCATTTATGATTTTGTTTGAGTCCTTCTTTTTTATGTTTCTGACTAGATGCTTTTCAATTTTGTTTATCTTTTCAAAGAACCATCTCCTGACTTCATTGATTTGCTCTATTGGTTTTTTAGTTTCTCTGTCATTTACTTCTGTTGCATTCTTTATATATCCTTTCTTATACTTGCTTTGGGTTTTGCTTCCCTCTTAGAACTGCTTTTGCTACATCGCAAAGGTCTTGGACTGTTGTGTTTTCATTTGCATTTGTTTCCATGTACTTTTTTAATTTCTACTTTGCTTTCCTGGTTGACCCTTTCATTATTTAGTAGCATGTTATTTGACCTCCACGTATTTGTGGTCTTTGCAGATTTTTTCCTTGTGGTTGATTTTAGTTTCATAACATTTTGGTCAGAAAAGATGCATGGTATGACTTTGATCTTTTTCATTTTTGTCAAGCCTTCTTTTATGCCTTACATGTGATCTATTCTGGAGACTGTTCTTTGTGCACTTAAAAAAAATGTGTATTCTGTTTTAAGATGGAATTTTCTGAATATGCCTATTAAGTCCATCTGGTTCAATGTGCCACTCAAAGCCACTATTTCTTGCTAGTTTTTGCTTGGATGATCTATCTATGAATGCAAGTAGGGTGATAAACTCCCCTACTATTATTGTATAACTGTTGATTAGTTCCTTTATATTTTTTATTAACTGTTTTATGTAATAGGTGCTTCCATGTTGGGTGCATAAATATTTACAATCATTTTGTCTTCTGGTTGTATTGTCCCCTTTATTATAATGTGGAGTTCCTATTTGTCTCTTGTTATAGCCTTTGTTTTAAAGACTCTTTTGTCCAATATAAGTATTGCTATTCTGGCTTTCTTTTTGCATCTCTTTGCATGACAGATATCTCCACATCCCCTCACTTTTAATGTGCAGGTATCTTTGGTCTGAAGCAGGTCTCTTGTAGGCAACATATAGATGGGTCTTGTTGTTGTTGTTAATCCATTCTGTCACCCTCTCTCTTTTCATTGAAGTGTTTAGTCCACTTGCACTCAAAACAATTACTGATGGAAGACATTAAGAGAAGGAGGGGGAAAATGAAAAGGGGGAGAGTCAGAGGGGGAGATGAACAATGAGAGACTATGGACTCCAGGAAACAAACTGAATTTTTATAGGGGAGAGGAGGGTTAAGGGGATGAGTTAGCCCAGTGATGGACATTAAGGAGGGCACATATAGTGTGGAGCACTGGATGTTATACACAAACAATGAATCATGGAACACTGTATCAAAAAATAATGATGTACTATATGGTGACTAACATAATAATAAAAAGATACAGATATGTATTTACATTTATATTTATTACAGATATGTATTTCTATACATGTATTGTATACATGTATACATGTACCTATTTTTTACTTGTTTTATGGTTTTTGTAGTTTTTCTCTGATTCTTCTTTCTCTCTTTCATGGTTTGCTGGTTTTCTTTAAGGATATACTTGGATTCCTTTCTCTTTATTCTTTGTATACCTGTTAGTGGTTTGGTTACCATTAGGTTTATATATAACATCATCTGCATATAACATTCTATATTAAGTTGATGGTTGCTTAAGTTCGAACCCATTCTTTATTCCTTCCCCCACAACATGTTTTAGGTATATGGTGTTATACTTTATATCCCTTTATGAATTCCTTGACTGATATTTTTACAGAAATATTTATTTTTACTACTTTTGTATCTCCTACTTTTCATAATCTCTCTTATGATCTTTCTTTTCCATTCAGAGTCCCCTCTAATATTTTTGTTAGGGCTGGTTTAGTGGGCATGAACTCCTTTAGTTTTTATTTATCCGGAAAACTCTTTATCTCGCCTTCTATTCTGAATGAATAGCCTTGCTGGATAGAGTGTTCTTGGCTGTAGAATTTTCCCTTTCAGCACTTTGAATATACCATGCCACTTTCTTCTGGCTTGCAAAGTTTCTGCTTAAAATCCCAGTGATAGCCTTATAGGGTCGTCCTTGTATGCAACTGTCTCCTTTTCTCTTGCTGATTTTAATATTTTTTTAATCACTACTTGTTGCAATTTTGATTACTGCGTATCTTGGTATGGACCTCCTTTGGTTGAATCTGTTGAGGGATATCTGTGCCTCTTAGATTTGGATAGCTATTTCCTTCCCCAGATTAGGAAGTTTTCACCTATTATTTCTTCAAATAAATGTTGTGCCCCTTTTTAACTCTCTTTTCCTTCTGGGACCCCTATAAGGGAAATGTTACCACTCTTGATGGAGTTGCCAAGTTCCCTAAGTCTATTCTTATTTCACATAATTCTTTTTTCTCTTATTTGTTCAGCTTGATTACTTTCCATTACTCTGTCTTCTAGTTCATTAATTCATTCCTCAGCCTCTTCCAGCTTGCTATTCATTCTATTGAGTGTATTCTTAATTTCATTTATTGTGTTCTTCTCTGATTGATTCTTTTTTATCTCTGTGTTAAGGGTCTCACTGATTTCTTCCACTCTTTCCTCAAGTCCAGTGACTATCATTATGATCATCATTTTAAATTCTCTATCAGGCATGTTACTTATATCTATTTCATTCATGCTGGGATCTTGTCCTGGTCTTTCATTGGGACATATTCTTCTGTAGCATTTTGCCTGACTCTTTGTGTCTGTTTTTCTGTGTTAGGAAAGTCAGCTATGCCTGGAAACTACTGGGAAGGACATTCACTTTTAACTAGGTGGCACTGATCCTCTACCACTGGGGAGACTAGCAATCAGGGGCTGCTCCATAAAGCATGCCTGGGCAGGGGTGCAGATTTAACAAGGTGTGTACACCCACTGCAGAAGTCAGGAGATACAATTTTGGCAAGGTTTGTGTGAGTCTTCTGTGGGAAGGGATCCTCAGACCAGGACTGAGGCAGGCCTGGTTGTCCAGGAGTTGGGGTGCATTATAAGCAAGTTAGGTAGTGAGTGCCCAAACCATGCTGGTTCCTACAAGTGGTTGGGTGTTTATGATGAGGGGCAGGGAAGAGAAATAGTGCCTTCTAGCTCTTTCGTTCCTGGAGAAGTCCTTTAGCAAAGTCTGATACTAGTAACTTACTCTCCCTCCTCTCAGCCCCAGGTACCTTTCAAACTGTTGCCTCTAATCCATGTATCTCCACAGGTTCTTTGCTGTGTTGTCTCTTTAAAGACTGGCACTCAGGTTCATATCACTTTCTGGGCTCTCTCAGAGCTGAGCGGTTGATTTTTAAAGTTCCAACCTTTAAGTCCCACTGGTTGTAAGAACTCAGAAAATTTGGGGCCCTCTGATTTTCAAAGCCCAATGCTATAGGAATTGCTCTTCCCATTGTAAGCTCCCTGGTGTGCTAGTTTGTTTCTTGCCCATATCTGCACCTGCAGCTCTCTTCCTCTGGTGGTCAGACCTATGAGGTTTAATTTTCTTACTGAGTCTTCATCCTTTCTGCCCTCTTCATTGTGTCCTCTTCTCTGAATTTAGTTGGGGATTTTTTTTTTTTTGGTCAGTTTTTCATCTTTTTCTGAGTTGTTTGCTCTGGTTTGAATGTTATCTAGTTGTATTTGTAGGATGAAGTAACTTTAGGGTCTTCCCACTCACCTGTCTTCCCCAGAAGCCCTGTCTATAACAGTCTGTTTCAAACTAATCATAACTTCAGTGCATACAGAACTCTACATTTTACAATCCTCCTCCAATATTTTTGATGACACAATTTATATCTTTTTACATTGAGTATAAATTATTGTAGTTATATATATTTTTACTTCTTTTGTCTTTTGCCTCTATTCTACAGTTATAAGTGATTAATTTACTACCATTACATTGGAGTATTTAAATTTACCATATTTTTACTCAGTAATGAGTTTTATACTTTCATAGATTTTCCTTTTACTGATTAAAACCTTTTTGTTTCAGCTTGAAGAACTCCCTTTACTATTTCTAATAAGGCCAGTCTAGGGCTGATGGACTCCTTCTAGCTTTTGTTTGTCAGTAAATTCTTTATCTCTCCTTCAATTCTGAGGAAAGCTTTGCCAGGTAAGGTATGCATTCTTGGCTGGAAGTTTTTCTCTTTCAGCACTTTAAATATTTTATCCCACTCCCTTCTGCCCTACAAAGTACCTACTGAAAAATCTATTCATGGTTTTATGAGACTACCATTGTATGTAATAGTTTGCTTTTTTTCTTGCTGCTTTTAAGATTGTCTACTTGTCTTTAACTTTTGACAGTTTAATTAAAGTGTCTCTCTTTAGACTCATCTCATTTGGTATTTGAACTTCTTGGATCTGAATGTCTGTTTCTTTCCTCAGGTTGTGAAAGTTTTCAGCCATTAGTTCTTTGAATAAGCTTTCTGCCCCTTTCTCTCTTCTCCTTCTAGGACACCTGTAAGGTATTTATCAGTCCACTTGATGATGTTCCATAAGTCCCTGAAGCTATCTTTGCTCTTTTTTACTTTTTTGCTCCTCTGAAAAAATGAATCCCACTCTCTTGTCTTTGAGTTTGCTGATCTTTTCTTCAGCTTGATCTAGTCTGTTGTTGAAGGCCCTCTGTGGAATTTTTTTAGTTCAGCTATTATACCCTTTCATCTGTGACTTCTGTTTGGTAATTTTTAATACTTTTGTTGTCTCTGTGTTGAAATACATTGCTCTCTTCACCTCAGTGAGAATCTTTATGATTTGTTTTGAACTTTCTATCAAGTATATTATTTGACTTTATTTCACTAGAATCTGTTTCTGGAGATTTATCTTATTCTTTTGATTGGGACATAATTCCATTTTTCTTCATTTTCTTTGACTTTCTATATTGATTTCTAAATATTAGATAAAATAGCCACCTCTTCCAGTCTTGACAGAATGGTCTTGTGTTGGAGATGGGCCTTGTCAGTCAACCCAGCTGGAGCTTCTAGCTGTCTCTCAAACTGTTGTTATTGTCCAAATAGCCATTATTGTTCTTATTAGTTCTTGGTAGTTAAGAGTGTGACAAAACCTGTCAATATCCTAAAGGGGAAGAATTTATTTTTTAAAAGATTTTATTTATTTTATTTGACAGTGTGAGAAAGCACAAGCAAGAGGAGCTGCAGGCAGAGGGAGAGGGAGAACACGGCTCCCCACTGAGCAAGGGGAACAATGCAGGGCTTGATGCCAGAACCCTGGGATCATGACCTGAGCCAAAAGCAGACATTTAACCAACTGAGCCACCTAGGTGCCCCATAAAGCGGAAGACTTTAGCACCTAGAAACAGGTCAATTAAAAGCTAGATCCTCAGGGAGCAGCAGAGAATGTAGGTAGAAACTAAGTTTCTCCAGGGAGAAACTAAGAAATGCGCATTTTTGCCTGCTCCTTTTGTGCTAGGTCTAGATGGTTAGCCATGGAGGTTCACTCCTGGGACCCTTAAAAGCTGCTTCCTTGTTTGCCATGGCCTTCTGAGATTCTTGAATGCAAGCCCTATTGGCTATCAGAGCCAGGCAATCTGTATGCTCATCCAGGGGAAGAAGCCATAGAAGCTGGGGAGCCAGATGTGTATACAAGTTTCTTCCAAGGTGATACTAATATCTTGCTTTTATTATTTTAGAAGACTTGAGGGAGAAAGTAGAAGTATCCACTGGTTTCCCTGCTGTACTCTGGGGGAAATCATTGCCAGACCATAGATATGTGCTAAATTAGAAGCCTGACCCTCAGGAAGTAGCTTCTTTTTTTTCTTTTTCCATTTAAATTCAACTAACCAACATTGTTACATCATTAATTTTTTTTTCATTTATTTACTTTCAGCATAACAGTATCATTATTTTTTCACCACACCCAGTGCTCCATGCAATCCGTGCCCTCTATAATACCCACCACCTGGAACCCCGACCTCCCAGCCCCCCGCCACTTCAAACCCCTCAGATTGTTTTTCAGAGTCCATAGTCTCTCATGGTTCACCTCCCCTTCCAATTTATCCCAACCCCCTTCTCTCTAACTCCCCATGTCCTCCATGCTTTTTGTTATGCTCCACAAATAAGTGAAACCATATGATAATTGACTCTCTCTGCTTGACTTATTTCACTCAGCATAATCTCTTCCAGTCCTGCCATGTTGCTACAAAAGTTGGGTATTCGTCCTTTCTGATGGAGGCACAGAGTAGAGAGCCCAGATATGGACCCTCAACTCTATGGTCAAATAATCTTCGACAAAACAGGAAAAAATATACAGAGGAAAAAAGACAGTCTCTTCAATAAATGGTGCTGGGAAAACTGGGCAGCTATATATAGACCATTCCTTTACACTGTACACAAAGATAAACTCAAAATGGATAAAAGACCTCAATGTGAGACAGGAATCCATCACAATCCTAGAGGAGAACATAGGCAGTAATCTCTTCAATATCAGCCACAGCAACTTCTTTCAAGATATGTCTCCAAAGGCAAAGGGAAAAAAAGTGAAGATGAACTTTTGGGACTTCATCAAAATCAAAAGCTTCTGCACAGCAAAGGAAACAATCAAGAATACAAAGAGGCAACCCACGGAATGGGAGAAGATATTTGCAAATGACAGTACAGACAAAAGGTTGATATCCAGGATCTATAATGAACTCCTCAAACTCAACACACACAAAACAGACAATCATATCAAAAAATGAGCAGAAGATATGGACAGACACTTCTCCAATAAAGACATACAAATGGCTATCAGACACATGAAAAAATGTTCATCATCACTAGCCATCAGGGAGATTCAAATTAAAACTACATTGAGATATCACCTTACACCAGTTAGAATGGCCAAAATTAGTAAGACAGGAAACAACATGTGTTGGAGAGGATGTGGAGAAAGGGGAACCCTCTTCCACTGTTGGTGGGAATGCAAGTTGGTACAGCCTCTTTGGAGAACAGTGTGGAGATTCCTCAGAATTAAAAATAGAACTTCCCTATGACCCTGCCATTGCACTCCTGGGTATTTACCCCAAAGATACAGATGTAGTGAAAAGAGGGGCCATCTGTACCCCAATGTTTATAGCAGCAATGGCCACGGTCGCCAAACTGTGGAAAGAACCAAGATGCCCTTCAACGGATGAATGGATAAGGAAGATGTGGTCCATATACACTATGGAGTATTATGCCTCCATTAATTTTTATTTAGTGTTCAGTGATGTATTAGTTGCATGTAACACCCAGTGTTCATCACATTATGTGCCCTCCTTAATGCCTGTTACCCAGTTACACCATCCCTCCACCCACCTCCCCCTTCCACAACCCTCAGTTCCCCAGAGTCAAGTGTCTCTCATGGTTTTTCTCCCTCTCTGATTTTTTTTCCATTCAGTTTTTTCCTCCCTTCCCCTGTGATCCTCTTGTGCTATTTCTTATATTCCACCTATGAATGAAACCACATGATAATTGTCTTTCTCTTCTTGACTTATTTCATTTAGCATAATGCCCTCTAGTTCCATCTACATCATTATAAATGGTAGGTAACCATCTTTTCTGATGGCTGAGTAATATTCCATTGCATATATGAACCACATCTTCTTTATCCATTCATCTGCTAAAGGACTTCTCAGCTCCTTCCACAGTTTGGCTGTTGTGAACATTGTTGGTATGAACACTGGGGTGCAGGTGCCCCTTTTCACTACATCTGTATATTTGTCGTTGAAGACATGAACAGACACTTCTCCAGAGAAGACATACAAATGGCCAAGAGACACATGAAAAAATGTGGAAGCTTTTAAAGTATGCAGATGACTCTCAGGGAGGGAATGGGAAATGGGCATTTTTACCTAGTCCTACTGCAGTGAGTTCTAGGGGATAGCCATAGTAAATACTCATGCACCCATTAAGAACTGCTTCTTTGTTTCCTATAGTCTCATGAGGCTCTTGGATGAAGCCCACTGGCTTTCAGAGGTAGATGTTTTAGGGAGCCCATCCTTCAGATGGGGGTCTTAAAATTAGGGTGCTAGATGTGGATCCAGACCCTTTGGTCCTCAGAAGACTAGGGATGGCTGTTAAATCAGGTTGGAACTGGAAAAATTAATTTTATATTTTTACTTTTTTTTTAATTTTTTCTTTTTTATAAACACATATTTTTATCCCCAGGCGTACAGGTCTGTGAATCTCCAGGTTTACACACTTCACAGCACTCACCAAAGCACATACCCTCCCCAATGTCCATAACCCCACCCCCTTCTCCCAACCCCCCTCCCCCCAGCAACCCTCAGTTTGTTTTGTGAGATTAACAGTCATTTATGGTTTGTCTCCCTCCCAATCCCAACTTGTTTCATTTATTCTTCTCCTACCCACTTAAGCCCCCATGTTGCATCACCACTTCCTCATATCAGGGAGATCATATGATAGTTGTATTTCTCTGCTTACTTATTTCGCTAAGCATGATATGCTCTAGTTCCATCCATGTTGTCGCAAATGGCGAGATTTCATTTCTTTTGATGGCTGCATAGTATTCCATTGTGTATATATACCACATCTTCTTTATCCATTCATCTATTGATGGACATCTAGGTTCTTTCCATAGTTTGGCTATTGTGGACATTGCTGCTATAAACATTCGGGTGCACATGCCCCTTTGGATCACTACGTTTGTATCTTTAGGGTAAATACCCAGTAGTGCAATTGCTGGGTCATAAGGCAGTTATATTTTCAACATTTTGAGGAACCTTCATGCTGTTTTCCAGAGTGGTTGCACCAGCTTGCATTCCCACCAAGAGTGTAGGAGGGTTTCCCTTTCTCCACATCCTCGCCAGCATCTGTCATTTCCTGACTTGTTGATTTTAGCCATTCTGACTGGTGTGAGGTGGTATCTCATTGTGGTTTTGATTGGTATTTCCCTGATGCCGAGTGATTTGGAGCACTTTTTCATGTGTCTGTGGGCCATCTGGATGTCTTCTTTGCAGAAATGTCTGTTCATGTCCTCTGCCCATTTCTTGATTGGATTATTTGTTCTTTGGGTGTTGAGTTTGCTAAGTTCTTTACAGATTTTGGACACTAGTCCTTTATCTGATATGTCGTTTGCAAATATCTTCTCCCATTCTGTCAGTTGTCTTTTGATTTTGTTAACTGTTTCCTTTGCTGTGAAAAAGCTTTTGATGTTGATGAAATCCCAGTAGTTCATTTTTTCCCTTGCTTCCCTTGCCTTTGGCGTTGTTCCTAGGAAGATGTTTCTGCGGCTGAGGTCGAAGAGGTTGCTGCCTGTGTTCTCAAGGATTTTGATGGATTCCTTACGCACATTGAGGTCCTTCATCCATTTTGAGTCTATTTTCGTGTGTGGTGTAAGGAAATGGTCCAATTTCATTTTTCTGCATGTGTCTGTCCAATTTTCCCAGCACCATTTATTGAAGAGGCTGTCTTTTTTCCATTGGACATTCTTTCCTGCTTTGTTGAGGATTAGTTGACTGTAGAGTTGAGGGTCTATTTCTGGGCTCTCTATTCTGTTCCATTGAACTATGTGTCTGTTTTTGTGCAAGTACCATGCTGTCTTGATGATGAAAGCTTTGTAATAGAGCTTGAAGTCCGGAATTCTGATGCCACCAACTTTGGCTTTCTTTTTCAATATCCCTTTGGCTATTCGAGGTCTTTTCTGGTTCCATATAAATTTTAGAATTATTTGTTCCATTTCTTTGAAAAAGATGGATGGTACTGTGATAGGAATTACATTAAATGTGTAGATTGCTTTAGGTAGCATAGACATTTTCACAATATTTATTCTTCCAATCCAGGAGCATGGAACATTTTTCCATTTCTTTGTGTCTTCCTCAATTTCTTTCATGAGTACTTTATAGTTTTCTGAGTAGAGATTCTGTGCCTCTTTGGTTCGGTTTATTCCTAGGTATCTTATGGTTTTGGGTGCAATTGTAAATGGGATGGACTCCTTAATTTCTCTTTCTTCTGTCTTGTTGTTGGTGTAGAGAAATGCAACTGATTTCTGTGCATTGATTTTATATCCTGACACTTTACTGAATTCCTGTACAAGTTCTAGCAGTTTTGGAGTGGAGCCTTTTGGGTTTTCCACATATAGTATCATATCATCTGCGAAGAGTGATAGTTTGACTTCTTTGCCGATTTGGATGCCTTTAATTTCCTTTTGTTGTCTGATTGCTGAGGCTAGGACTTCTAGAACTATGTTGAATAGCAGTGGTGATAAGGGACATCCCTGCCATGTTCCTGACCTTAGTGGAAAAGCTTTCAGTTTTTCTCCATTGAGAACGATATTTGCTATGGGTTTTTCACAGATGGCTTTGATGATATTGAGGTATGTGCCCTCTATCCCTACACTTTGAAGAGTTTTGATCAGGAAGGGATGCTGTACTTTGTCAAATGCTTTTTCAGCATATATTGAGAGTATCATATGGTTTTTGTTCTTTCTTTTATTGATGTGTTGTATCACGTTGACTGATTTGCAATGTTGAACCAACCTTTCAGCCCTGGAATAAATCCCACTTGGTCGTGGTGAATAATCCTTTTAATGTACTGTTGAATCCTGTTGTCTAGTATTTTGGTGAGATTTTTCGCATATGTGTTCATCAAGGATATTGGTCTATAGCTCTCTTTTTTGATGGGATCCTTGTCTGGTTTTGGGATCAAGGTGATGCTGGCCTCATAAAATGAGTTTGTAAGTTTTCCTTCCATTTCTATTTTTTGGAACAGTTTCAGGAGAATAGGAATTAGTTCTTCTTTAAATGTTTGGTAGAATTCCCCTGGGAAGCTGTCTAGCCCTGGGCTTTTGTTTGTTTGGAGATTTTTAATGACTGTTTCAATCTGCTTACTGGTTATGGGTGTTTCAAGCTTTCTATTTCTTCCTGGTTCAGATTTGGTAGTTTATATGTTTCTAGGAATGCATCCATTTCTTCCAGATTGTCAAATTTGTTGGTGTAGAGTTGCTCATAGTATGTTCTTATAATAGTTTGTATTTCTTTGGTGTTAGTTGTGATCTCTCCTCTTTCATTCATGATTTTATTTATTTGGGTCCTTTCTCTTTTCTTTTTGATAAGTCTGGCCAGGGGTTTATCAATTATATTAATTCATTCAAAGAACCAGGTCCTAGTTTCGTTGATTTGTTCTATTGTTTTTTTGGTTTCTATTTCATTGATTTCTGCTCTGATCTTTATGATTTCTCTACTCCTGCTAGGCTTAGGGTTTCTTTCTTGTTCTTTCTCCAGCTCCTTTAGGTGTAGAGTTAGGTTGTCTACCTGAGACCTTTCTTGTTTCTTGAGAAAGGCTTGTACCACTATATATTTTCCTCTCAGGGCTGCCTTTGTTGTGTCCCACAGATTTTGAACCATTGTATTTTCATTATCATTTGTTTCCATGATTTTTTTCAATTCTTCTTTAATTTCCCAGTTGACCCATTCATTCTTTAGAAGGATGCTGTTTAGTCTCCATGTATTTGGGTTCTTTCCAAACTTCCTCTTGTTGTTGAGTTCTAGCTTCAGAGCATTGTGGTCTGAAAATTTGCAGGGAATATCCCAACCTAGTGATCTATTCTGGAGAATGTTCCGTGTGCACTAGAGAAGAATGTGTATACTGTTGCTTTGGGATGAAATGTTCTGAATATATCTGTGATGTCCATCTGGTCCAGTGTGTCGTTTAAGGCCTTTATTTCCTTGCTGATCTTTTGCTTGGATAATCTGTCCATTTCAGTGAGGGGAGTTTAAAGTCCCCTACTATTATTGTATTATTGTTTATGTGTTTCTTTGATTTTGTTATTAATTGGTTTATATAGTTGGCTGCTCCCATGTTGGGGGCATAGTTATTTCAAATTGTTAGATCTTCTTGTTGGACAGAGCCTTTGAGTATGATATAGTGTCCTTCCTCCTCTCTTATTATAGTCTTTGGCTTAAAATCTAATTGATCTGATATAAGGATTGCCACTCCTGCTTTCTTCTGATGTCCATTAGCATGGTAAATTCTTTTCCACCCCCTCACTTTAAATCTGGAGGTGTCTTCGGGCTTAAAATGAGTTTCTTGGAGGCAACATATAGATGGGTTTTGTTTTTTTATCCATTCTGATACCCTGTGTCTTTTGATTGGGGCATTTAGCCCATTCACATTCAGGGTAACTATTGAGAGAGATGAATTTAGTGCCATTGTATTGCCTGTAAGGTGACTGTTACTGTATATTGTCTCTGTTCCTTACTTATCTACCACTTGTAGGCTCTTTCTTTGCTTAGAGGACCCCTTTCAATATTTCCTGTAGAGCTGGTTTGGTGTTTGCAAATTCTTTCAGTGTTTGTTTGTCCTGGAAGCTTTTAATTTCTCCTTCTATTTTCAATGATAGCCTAGCTGGATATAGTATTCTTGGCTGCATGTTTTTCTCATTTAGTGCTCTGAAAATATCATGCCAACTCTTTCTGACCTTCCAGGTCTCTGTGGATAAGTCAGCTGCCAATCTAATATTTTTACCATTATATGTTACAGACTTCTTTTCCCGGGCTGCTTTCAGGATTTTCTCTTTGTCACTAAGACTTGTAAATTTTACTATTAGGTGACAGGGTGTGGGCCTATTCTTATTGATTTTGAGAGGCATTCCCTGATCCTCCTGAATTTTGATGCTCGTTCCCTTTGCCATATTGGGGAAATTCTCCCCAATAATTCTCTCCAGTATACCTTCTGCTCCCCTCTCTCTTTCTTCTTCTTCTGGAATCCCAATTATTCTAATGTTGTTTCGTCTTATGGTGTCACTTATGTCCCGAATTCTCCCCCTAGTCCAGTAGCTGTTTGTCCCTCTTTTGCTCAGCTTCTTTATTCTCTGTCATTTGGTCTTCTATATCACCAATTCTTTCTTCTGCCTCATTTATCCTAGCAGTGAGAGCCTCCATTTTTGATTGCACCTCATTAATAGCTTTTTTTATTTCAACTTGGTTAGATTTTAGTTCTTTTATTTCTCCAGAAAGGCTTTTATATTTCCCAAGAGGGTTTCTCTAATATCTTCCATGCCTTTTTCGAGCCCAGCTAGAACCTTGAGAATTGTCATTCTGAACTCTAGATCTGACATATTACCAATGTCTGTATTGATTAGGTCCCTAGCCTTCGGTACTGCCTCTTGTTCTTTTTTTGTGGTGAATTTTTCTGCCTTGTCATTTTGTCCAGGTAAGAGTATATGAAGGAGCAAGTAAAATACTAAAAGGGTGGCAACAACCCCAGGGAAATGTGCTTTAACCAAATCAGAAGAGATCCCAAATTGTGAGGGGGGAGAAAGGGGATAAAAGGAGGTTCAAAAAGAAAGATAGAAAAAAAAAAAAAAAGAAAAGAATTAAATAAAAGAAAACGAATAAAGAAAAATATAAAAAAGAAAAATATATATATTAGATAAACTAGTTAAAAACGTTAAAAAAGAAAAGGGTAAAAGTAAAAAAAATATTTAGCATAAGAAGAGAAAAAAATGAAGAAAAAAATTAAATTAACTGCAAGACTAAAAAAATCACAGGGAGAAAGCCATGAGTTCCGTGCTTTGCTTTCTCCTCCTCTGGAATTCTGCTGCTCTCCTTGGTATTGAAACCGCACTCCTTGGTAGGTGAACTTGGTCCTTGCTGGATTTCTTGTTGATCTTCTGGGTGAGGGGCCTGGTGTAGTGATTCTCAAATGTCTTTGCCCCAGGTGGTATCACACCGCCCTTACCAGGGGCCTGGCTGAGGAATACGCTCGGGTTTGCTTTCAGGAGCTTTTGTTCCCTGAGCACTTTCCGTAGAGTTCCGGAGGACGGGAATACAAATGGCGGCCTCCTGGTCTCCGGCCTGGAGGAGCCGAGAGCCTGGGGCCCCACTACTCAGTGCGCCCTCAGAGAACAGCACCGAGTAACTCCCATCTTCCTGACCTCCAGCCGCACTCCGAGCCTACCGAGCCTGCGACTGGTTCAAGGTAACCCTGAGCTGTGATCTTACTTTAAGTTCTGTCTCTGTAGCTGGTTTTCCCGTTCCAGTACCCGCAAGCTCTGCGACACTCAGACACCCCCGATCCTTCTGTGACCCTGTGGGACCTGAGGCCACACTGACCCCGCGTGGGCTTCGCCCCGGTTTAGCCTCTGGAGTGATGTCCCTCGGTGGAACAGACTTTTAAAAGTCCTGATTTTGTGCTCCGTTGCTCCGCCACTTGCCGGGAGACGGCCCCTCCCCCCGGGGTCTATCTTCCCGTCGCTTTGGATTCCCTTCTCCGCCAGTCCTACCTTTCAGAAAGTCGTTGTTTTTCTGTTTCCAGAATTGCTGTTCTCTTCAATCTGCCGATGGATTTGCAGGTGTTTGCAATCTTTAGATAAGCTATCTAGCTGATCTCCTGCTAGCTGATGTAGTCTCCGCCTGCTACTTCTCCGCCATCTTCTATATTTTTACTTTTGATCACTACCAATAATTTTAAGTTGTCCCATGCATTCAGTTTAAAAAGGATAAAATTTTAAAGACTAGTTCAAAAGTAAATATGTGTATTTGTTCTTTATCATTTTAAATAAATTGTCTTGTTATTAAGAGAAAAGTTGAGTTTCAGATGTTCAGAAAAACACTAACATTTTCATTCTTAGTCTTTAGAGTGTTGACATGAGTTTATTGTTTGATGTCTGCTACTTAAAGCTAGGAAGGGGATTTTATTCAAATGACATTTGGACCTAATTTATGTGTAAGTCAGGACTATATGTGTGATGGAGATCAGGACCTAACTTTCTTAAAGTTTTAGTGAGTTTGGTTTTCTGCATGTGACCGCAATAGCAGAGAGCCTAGAATATAATAGATCCTGCTGTTTCTGAGTCAGTCTACACAAATTAAAATCGATTGAACCAGGTAATTTTTCTATTGTGTTTGATTTTGTTATATTCTCATAAACACAAAAATTCCAATATTTTCTTTTTTTATTCCTACACAGTTTAGTTGAAGAGCCACTCTAATAAGGTGAAAGTTTAAGATCCTCCAACCCTATATTGCTCTCTATTTCATATATCTTTTATTACATTATATTTAACTTATCTTCTCTATTGAATTGTGAATACTTCTGGATAGAACTTTTTGTCTCTAATACAGTAGAATCAACAAACATTTGTTATATGCCAGGCATAAAGTTAGGCACTAGTAATACAAAGTTGAGTGGGCAGAGGCTCATAGAATGGGCTTCCATCCCTGAACACAGTATGTGGAATATCTGTAAGGACTAAATCTCATTCATCTTTGCCTCTAGCCCATAGCAAATATTTTTTTAAAGATTTTATTTATTTGTCAGAGCACACAAGTAGGGGGAGCAGCAGGCAGAGGAAGAAGGCTGCTCCTCGCCAAGCAAGGAGCCCAATGCAGGACCTAATCCCAGGACCCTAGGATCATTACCTGAGCCAAAGGCATATACTTAAACAACTGAGCCACTGAGGAGGCATCCCTAGCCCAGAGAAAGTCACCAGATGGTCAGATATACAACAAACATGGCAGTTATCTGTCAACCCCAAATTCCAGCCAGTGGCAAATGTTCCTAGTTAACAATTGCACTTTTCCCCTCTCAACCACACTTATACCTAAGGAAAATCTCACACAACACTCAAGGATCTCAATATTCTAAAAATTCCAGTGTCAGGGCCATATACCACAGCAAGTTAAGCACAGCTTCTAGGGTTAGGGACTAGGCATCAGTAGTTCTTACAACCCCCCCAGTTGATTTCAATATGCAGCCAAGACTCAGAGTCATTGTTCAACCCTTGCCATTCACTGTGATATTTGGAGCAGTAGCAACAGCATCCCCAAGGAGCTGGTTACAAATGTACACTCTCAGGTCCCACCCCAGACCCACTGGCTAGTAGTTGTATTTTATCAAGTCCTGAGGTGACCTAAATATACATTAAATCTTGACAAGAACAACAGAAGCTTCTACCACTTTATTTTTAATTGGTAAGTGTGGTAGGCTAAATAATGGCCTCAAGATGTCTACATTTTAATGCCCTAAATGTCAATGTCAGAGAGGAAGTATTCTGTGTGAAGTATAGGAACCTCACAGGAAGGAAAGACATTACAGGGAGATCTGAGTTCTTCCTTACACAGGAAGAAAAAAACTGAGTGTTTCCTTATTACACCCAGCTAGCTTTTAGAAGGTATTGAGTGGGGGCAGTGCTGACCAAATAAGGAAGACAGAAGATAATCTATTTCATACAAGAAGGGAAAATTATCAAGGCTAGTTATTTGAAACAAAATTAATGTGGTAAAATCAAAAGGATATTAGGTTAATTAAACATTAAGAAATGAAAGAAAAAAGAAGCTTGCAGAACTATCAAATATTTTACAATCTTTTGACCTCCACAATGAAGAAAGTCAACACAATAGGAAATTGACCAAATGAATTTAAGTTCTACAGAAAGTTGATTAAATCATATTCTACTTTGGTTGTTCTCAACTGTAAATGCTAAGTCTGCAAGTAAGAAAGTGATGATTAAGGGCCAGAGCAACATTTGACCTGTTAACTCCAGCTTTGGGAAGATGAAAGGAGTAATTTGGAAGTGGTTTGGAAATTCTTCCTCGTTTCTTTGAGGGGATGAATTTGAGTCATGACATCATCCTGCTCATTCTACCTACTACCATTACGTGGGAGGCACTTTGAACTACAGAGCTCATCCTCCTGGAATTCTGTGTAAACTACCTAAGGATTTAATCAAGGCATCATCCTGCTGGTACTGCTCTTCCTTCCCCTTACTATTGCGCAGAAGTGTTGAGCCCACTTGGAGTGAGTGTTGCGAGCAGAACAGAGTCAAAATCTGGCAGTTGGTTAATTTTTGCTGAAAGAATGAATGCGTGAGGGTACAGTCACATTAGAATTGACAGCAGAGGATACACCAAAGGAAGGAAAGCCAGCGTTGAAATGTCATAGAAACATTAAGCTGATAGTGTGGTATAATGTAGGATCTAAATGATAACTGAGTTTTATTGGCTGAACTTCTGATTTTTTTTTTTCTGGAAACAGACCATTTATCAGTTCAACAACCATGTAATAAGCACTTTCATGCATCAGATATTAAATCAAGAGGTGAGAGTAGATGTGGTTAATCCCTGCTTGCAAGAAGTATTCCAGGTATCTATTACATCTATTAATATCACTCTAGAAATGAATGGCTTAAAACAAAATCTATTTTATCATAACTTTTGATTTTGTAGCTTAAAAAATGGGGCTCAGGTAGGTAGTTCTGTTCCCCATGATGTCAGTTGAGGTCACTCATATAATTAGTAGGCATTAGGGCTGGTTTGGAGGGTTTGAGATGACTTCTTTCATATATCTGGTGCCAGTGCAGGCAGGGATGGCTGGAAAGTTGGGCTCAGCTGGTATTGACAACTGGAGAGTCCAGCATGTAATCTCAGAGTACCTGGACTTCTTACACGGTAGTACTCAGGTCTTCTAAATTAGTCCAAGGGGCCTGATAAGAAGCCTCAAGCCTTCTTTTGATGTCATTTCTGATGTTAGCCTAGGTTCATGGGGAAGAGGGTTATACTCTACCTCTGAAGGAAGAGTAACCAATACTTTTGTAGAAACAAGCCAGCTCATATATGTGCTAATATAGACCTATGCCCAGGGTACTATGTACAGGGTCTTGAGTCTTGAAGGATTAATAAGATTTAGCTGTATAAGTTAAAATAAGAAAATTTTTAGTCAACAACATGAGCAAACCCACGGAAGCATGAAAGAACATGCTTCAGTTGGTATGATACAGTGGAGAAAAAGTGAGGGAGCCACAGTGCCATCAACAAGAGTCAAGAGAGAACCCAGGAATCCAGAGCAAGTCTGCTCCATCTTGCAAGGGTCAGGAATGGACCCATGCATAGAGCCTATGGCCATGCTGCTGCAGACCTTTCCCTCATATGTAAGTCAATAGGGAGCATCAGGCACCTGTCTTCTTACTGCCCACTTGCTGTTACAGATCTACTTCCACCATCCACCTCAAGTCCACTGCAGTCAACGCCCATTTTCCTTTCATTGTGATTGATGTTGTTCACCATAAGAAACCCTCACCTCCTCGTTGCTCATCTCCTGCAGTCAGATACTCTGAGGCTCTGGTCATGCACTGTCCTCTTCCTACCCCCATTCTCCAATGCCAGAAACTCTCTGTTCCACCCTCTGGAATTCAAGACTTTCATTAGCACAGCAAATTTTTTACTTGGCCTGCCACTTGATTAAAGGGCCAGGCTTCTTCATTGTAAAATTGTCATTTTCCCATTTACAGTTATAATTAATTTGTAAGGAGATAGTTTCAAACTATGTAAAGATCCTGTTTTCATCAGCCCTTCCATGCATTCATTCATTTTTGCATGCATGTATGGACTCGTGATTTCTAATTCTATCTAGTGGGCTCTCATTATCCATTACCGTCATTTCTTTTGATCTTCATGTTGAATCTGATTTGGCTTCTGGGAGGCCTTTTTAGCGGGCTTTTCTGTCTTTTAACCTATCCTCATTATTCTTTGAGCACTTCCTTATCTTCTGGCACAAGGTGTTCCATGCCTATCATGTTCTTTCCTTACTCTGGCCCTGAAATTAGTGGTCTCTCCAAGGACCTCTTGCTCCTTTTAGTGGGGAATGGTATTTGGAAACTAAGATTGAAGTGTCAGACATGCTCATTGCTATTGATGTGCTGTTACTCCCAGACTCAGAGGATATAACACACACACACATACACACACCCCTTTGTATGAACATTTATTTCTCTACCTACCCAGGTACACATCGAACACCATGGGTTCATACAAATTTTAAATTCAGTCCAACATTATAGGGTTTAACCTGATTTTCTCTCTCTCTCTCTCTCTCTCACTGTGTGTGTGTGTGTGTGTGTGTGTGTGTGCTTGTGCGCTTGTGCTCCATTCCTTGGTATGAGGAACTTGGCTCCCATTACTCTTTCATCTACTTATTCAGTCAATCCCCTTCATGTTTCCACTCTCATACCTCTGCCACCACCCCCTCTCCTACCCAGATGCCTCCCCTTCCACTTGAGCTTGACACCTTTCCTTGGGGGCTTCAATGCTGAGGGGTACTATTCACCCTTCTGGGACGTGACATCCAAAACTGGGTCACACATCTTCATAGATGCCCTCTTCACACAGCTGGGACATTTTATTTAATAAGAACACTTGGCCTTAATGGAATCTTAAATCTTTTGTCTTCTTAAAACCACAATATTCTTATAGGGCTTTGCTATGGCCTCAAGAGGCCATTTTACTGAGAAAATGATTGTCAGATCACGGGAGAGTGTACTGAATAACCAGTATAAATTTTCTTAGAGAAAAAGTAGTAGAAATCCTTCAAAATATTTCAGTAATTTTACTGTGAACATTAAACTCCACTGCTAGTAGACATTTTCAAGTTGTGTTTTTAAAAAGATCATCTATAATCTGCTTACAAGAGACATAAAAAAAATTAGGGAGTTTGAAAATAAAAGAAGGAAAAAACATAAACCAGAACAATACTTACTAAATGGAAGTTAGTATGAAATAAAAACAATATCATCTGTAATGGCATCAAGAGACATGAAGTATTTATGTAAAAATCTAGCAAAATATGGGTAAGATTTGTATGCTGAGAACTTCAAAACACAGATAAAAGAAATATTTAAAATTAAATAAATAGGGAAATAGTGTTTATGCTTTGGAAGAATTTGATATTGTTAAGATGTCAGTTCTTCCCCAAATTGATACTTCTGTTCAATATGTTGCTAATCAAAATCCCAGAAGAAATTTTTGTAGAATAGATATGGTGATTCTAAAACTAGAAGAAAACATAGAAAATGGGTCCTTGGTTTAGGTAAAGCTGTCATATAAAACATCAAAATCATGACCATAAAAGACAAAATTGATAAACTTCTTGAAAATGAAAAAACTTTGTTTTTCAAAAGACACAGTTAAAGAAATAAAAAACCTCAAACTGAATGAAAATACTTGCAAATTATATATCAACAAATATTTTGTATTCAGAATATATAAAGAGCCCTAAACCATCAATAATAATAAAACAAACAGTGAAGAAAAAAAAATTAAACAGGAATTTTACCAAAGAAGAAATGTGGTTAAAAAAAGCACATTGAAAAATGCTTGACACCAACAAAACCAAAAGACAACAGACAGAATGGGAGAAGACATTCACAAATGACATCAGATAAAGGGCTAGTATCCAAAATCTATAAAAAACTTATCAAACTCAACACCCAAAGAACAAATAATCCAATCAAGAAATGAGCAGAAGACATAAACAGATATTTCTGCAAAGAAGACATCCAGGTGGCCAACAGACACATGAAAAAGTGCTCAGCATCACCTGGCATCAGGGAAATACAAATCAAAACCACAATAAGATACCACTTCACACCAGTCAGAATGTCTAAACTTAACAAGTCATTCAAGAAATGACAGATGTTGGTGAGGATGCAGAGAAAGGGGAACCCTCCTACACTGTTGGTGAGAATGCAAGCTGTTGCAGCCACTCTGGAAAACACTATGGAAGTTCCTTAAAAAGTTGAAAATAGAGTTACCCTATGCACAGCAATCACACTACTGTGTATTTACCCTAAAGATACAAATATAGTAATCTGAAAGGGCATGTGCACCAGAATGTTTATAGCAGCAATGTCCACAATAGCCAAACTATGGACAGAATCTAGATGTCCATCAACAGACGAATGCATAAAGAAGATGTGGTATACATATACAATGGAATATTATGCAGCCATCAAAAGAAACAAAGTCTTGCCATTTGCAATGACATGGATGGAACTAGAGGGTATTATGTTGAGCTAAATAAGTCAATCAAAGAAGACAATTATCATATGATCTCTCTTATATGAGGAATTTGAGGTGGCTGGGGAGTTTGTGGGGGATAGGGAAGGAAAAAATGAAACAAGATGGGATCAGGAAGGAAACAAACCTTAAAAGACTCTTAATGTCATGAAAAAAACTGAGGGTTTCTGGGGGGGAGGGTAGTAATAGGATGGTGGGGAGGGTAGGAATGGAGTGGTTGGGTTATGGATATTGGGGAGGGTATGTACTATAATAAGTGCTGTGAAATGTGTAAACCTGATGATTCACAGACCTGTACCCCAGGGGCAAATAATACATTATATGTTAACAACAACAACAAAAAAAATGCTTGACATCATTAGTCATTAGGAAAATACAAATTAAAATCATGATACGATACTATCATATACCTACTAGAATGGGGGAAAATACTGACAATACTAAGTATCGACAAGAATACGGTACAACCAGAACACTCATATATTGTTTATGGAAATGCAAAATGGTAAAACCACCTTTGAAAAGAGTTTGGCAGTTATTTCTTAAAAGGTTAACCATAAACCTACCATACAACCCAGCAATCCCATTGCTAGGCATTTGTTCAACAGAAATGATAATTATGTTCACAGAGAAGCCTTTTTTTTATAATCATCAAAACAACCTAAATATCCTTCAACTGATAGATGCATAAAAAAATTATGATACATTCATCCAGAGGAATACTACTCATCTCTAAAATAAAACAAACTGCTGATATGCACAAGAGCATGGCTGAATGTCAAATGCATTATTCTATTGAAAGAAGGCAGTCTGAAAAGCCTGCATACTGTATGATTCCATTTATATGACATTCTGCAAAAGGCAAAAACTACTGAAACAGAAAGCAGCGTTTGCCAAGGAATGGGAGTGTGGGAGTGGGGAGTGATTTCAGGGAGGCAGGTTTTATGGTCTCTAGAACTCTTCTATAACTTCACTCAGAAGAGTGCTGGTGTTTTGTGCTTTGTGAAAACTTGTTCCCTAAAAAAAGTAAATTTTATTATTTGTGAATTATATCTCAACATTCCTGACTAAAAACCAAAAAAAAAAAACCAAAAACAAAAACAAACAAAAAAATCTAGACAAACAGGTATGTTCTTTTGTTTTCAGGCACTGAGGAGTAATTGGTTATTTGCAGAGGTTTGTAATTCATTTTATTAAAACCATAGAATATTACAGGTGAAAAGAGGCTTGGGTCACTTTATGTCAATTTCCTTATTTTTCAAGTAAGGAGACAGAGGAATAGCCAGAGGAGGAGATGACACATGACAAGGAACAATGAACTTTTGCAATCTGATTATGTAAATTAGCTACTTCAGAGGCTGGAATTATCATTACTTTTTTATTGGTGTCCCCCCCCCCCCGACCAGATAGAGCTAAATACAGTCCAGAAAAACTCCTGCATGTGTTTCACTGAACCCAGAAATTCAGCAGCAGATTTTCAGATTTGATTTTATAATCTTGAGACTTCACTTTGGTTAACTCTAGGACAAAAAATTACTAATGGAATTGTTTGCTAAAAATTGGTTTATCATCCATAAATGATGGAGTTCATAATATTGCTAATGTTAGCTTAATTTCATAAACTATGACTTATAATTGCATGGTTAGATTTTGTGAGATAATGTAGAACATTAGCTGTCAACCTTTTTAGATTTAGCCCTTTCTTTAAACCAAGCTACACACTGAATCATAGGTGTCAGAGAGACTCAGGAGAGTTTCCCTGACTATGGTAGTGATTGACCCAAGCCCAGAGCACTGAGGGACTTCCATTAAGCACAATGCACAACTTCATTGCTCCCACACCTGAGTTTGGGAAGAAGACCATGTTGGTGGTTCACAGACAAAAAACCAGGCAGAGTAATTCCAAATTAAATCTGGTTCTTATTAGGGGGGCTTATCAATTGGTGGAATTCTTCAAAAGAGAAGTCTATGACATCAGTTCAGAGTAACATCTCTCTGTCCTGAAAATCACCTATCACTGCATAAAGTTGTCCTTAATGTTTTTGTTTCATTTTCCCAGTCGTTCTGCTCTCCCTTTCTTAAATCTACCTCTATCCTGGGGGAAGAGAAGAAGGATCGGAATTCAATTTGTTATATTTAGGTGCTCCAAAGACATTCAAAAGGGAAGCAGAGATAGATGATCTTGTATATGGGTGGAGCTCAGAAGAGAGAATGTAAACTGTAAATTTAAAAAAGATGAGAATTTCCACACTGAGATGGTAATGGAAGCTGCCATCACGGCCAGAGAGGGATCACAGGAAAGTGCCTGACTGAGCTTGAGATGGCCAGAGGAGGGTAGAGGAGGATGAATGTGTATAGAAGGCAAGGAGAAAAGCTAGGAGAGCATGGTATCCTGGAAACCAAGTGAGGATAGTGTTTTAATATGTCTGCAAGATTTAACAGCATCATGGTCACTGATAATCTCCAGAAGTAAGCCTTCTATCCTTCTCTCCAGTCATTCTCCATGACTGGAAACTTTGTGAGGACAGATGTCTTGAATAGAGCTCTATATCCTCCCATATTGCTTTTCACTTAAGGGCTGACCAATAAAAAATTGCTATATCGTAAACTTGCTAGAGACACTTGAAGACTTTAAGGTACTGTAGGGGTGGGGTGTTGGAACTGTTCTGTACCTTATGGACTGTTGTTAAAACCCAGAGAACTGGATGCCAAAAAACAGTCTGTTTATGACATCTTAACTTTTGAAAGTGTTTGTAAATAGTCATGGCAAACACCTTTTTCTGACATCATGGGGGGCTCTTGGGCTTTTATGATAATAGGACTCTAAGTCTTACATGTATTTGCTAAATAGACCTTTCTTTTTCTTTTCTTTTCTTTTTTTAAATTTCTTTTCAGCATAACAGAGTTCATTGTTTATGCACCACACCCAGAGCTCCATGCAATACGTGCCCTCCATAATACCCACCACCCCCAACCTCCCACTCCTTGCCCCTTCAAAACCCTCAGATTGTTTCTCAGAGTCCATAGTCTCTCATGGTTCATCTCCCCTTCCAATTTCCCTCAACTCCCTTCTCCTCTCCATCTCCCTATGTCCTCCATGTTATTTGTTATGCTCCACAAATAAGTGAAACCATATGATAATTGACTCTCTCTGCTTGGCTTGTTTTACTCCGCATAATCTCTTAAAGCCCCATTCATGTTGATACAAAAGTTGGGTATTCATCCTTTCTGATGGAGGCATAATACTCCATAGTGTACATGGACCACATCTTCCTTATCCATTCGTCCGTTGAAGGGCATCTTGGTTCTTTCCAGTTTGGCAACCGTGGCCATTGCCGCTGTGAACATTGGGTACAGATGGCCCTTCTTTTCACTACGTCTGCATTTTGGGGGTAAATACCCAGAAGTGCAATTGCAGGTCATAGGGAAGCTCTATTTTTAATTTCTTAAGGAATCTCTGCACTGCTCTCCAAAGTGGCTGCACCAACTTGCATTCCCACCAACAGTGTAAGAGGGTTGCCCTTTCTCCACATTCTCTCCAAAACATGTTGTTTACTGTCTTCCTAATTTTGGCCATTCTAACTGGTGTAAGGTGGTATCTCAATATGGTTTGATTTGAATCTCCCTGATGGCTAGTGATGATGAACACTTTTTCATATGTCTGATAGCCATTTGTATGTCTTCATTGGAGAAGTGTCTGTTCATGTCTTCTGCCGCTTTTTCGACATGATTATCTGTTTTGTGTGTGTTGAGTTTGACAAGTGTTTTATAGATCCTGGATATCAGTCTTTTGTCTGTAGTGTCATTTGCAAATATCTTCTCCCATTCTGTGGGTTGCCTCTTTGTATTCTTGATTGTTTCCTTTGCTGTTCAGAAGCTTTTGATCTTGAAGTCCCAAAAGTTCATTTTCACTTTTGTTTCCTTTGCCTTTGGAGACATATCTTGAAAGAAGCCGCTGTGACTGATATCGAAGAGGTTACTGCCTATGTTCTCCTCTATGATTCTGATGGATTCCTGCCTTACGTTGAGGTCTTTTATCCATTTCGAGTTTATCTTTGTGTACGGTGTAAGAGAATGGTTGAGTTTCATTCTTCTACACATAGCTGTCCAATTTTCCCAGCACGATTTATTGAAGAGACTGTCTTTTTTCCACTGTATATTTTTTCCTGCTTTGTCAAAGATTATTTGAACATTGAGTTGAGGATCCATATCTGGGCTCTCTACTCTATTCCACTGGTCTCTGTGTCTGTTTTTATGCCAGTACCATTCTGTCTTGGTGATCACAGCTTTGTAATAAAGCTTGAAATCAGGTAACGTGATACCCCCAGTTTTGTTTTTCTTTTTCAACATTTCCTTAGCAATTCAGGGTCTCTTCTGATTCCATACAAATTTTAGGAATAATTTTTCCAGCTTTTTGAAAAATACCGGTGGAACTTTGATCAGAATGGCATTAAAAGTATAGATTTCTCTAGGCAGTACAGACATTTTAACAATGCTTATTCTTCTGATCCAAAAACATGGAATGGTCTTCCATCTTTTTGTGTCTTCTTCAATGTCTTTCATGAGTGTTCTGGAGTTCCTCGAGTACAGATCCTTTACCTCTTTGGTTAGGTTTATTCCCAGGTATCTTATGGTTCTTGGTGCTATAGTAAATGGAATCTATTCTCTAATTTCCCTTTCTGTATTTTCATTGTTAGTGTACAAGAAAGCCACTGATTTCCATACATTGACTTTGTATCCTGCCACCTTACTGAATTGCTGTATGAGTTCTAGTAGTTTGGAGGAGGAGTCTTTTGGGTTTTCCATATAAAGTATCATGTCATCTGCGAAGAGAGAGTGTTTGGCTTCTTCATTGCCAATTTGGATACCTTTTATTTCTCTTTGCTGTCTGATTGCTGTTGCTAGGACTTCTAATACTATGTTGAACAAGAGTAGTGAGAGTGGGCATCCTTGTCATGTTCCTGATCTCAACGGGAAGGCTTAGAGCTTTTTCCCATTGAGGATGATATTTGCTGTGGGTCTCTCATAGATAGATTTTATGAAGCTCAGGAATGTTCCCTCTATCCCTATACTTTGAAGCGTTTTAATCAGGAACGGATGCTGGATTTTGTCAAATGCTTTTTCTGCATCAATTGAGAGGACCATGTGGTTCTTCTCTCTTCTCTTATTGATTTGTTCTATCACATTGATTGATTTGAGAATGTTGAACCATCCTTGTAACCCAGGGATGAGTCCCATCTGGTCATGGTGGATAATCTTTTTAATGTGCTGTTGGATCCTTGGCTAGGATCTTGTTGAGAATCTTAGCATTCATATTTATTAGTGATATTGGTCTGAAATTCTCCTCTTTGGTGTGGTCTTTGCCTGGTTTGGGAATCAGGGTAATGCTGGCTTCATAAAAAGAGTCTGGAAGTTTTCCTTCTGCTTTAATTTTTGGAAACAGCTTCAGGAGAATAGGTGTTATTTCTTCTTTGAAAGTTTGGTAGAATTCCCCAGGGAATCCATCAGGTCCTGAGCTCTTGTTTTGGGGGAGGTTTTTGATCACTGCTTCAATCTCGTTACTAGATATCAGTCTATTCATGTTTTCAATTTTTTCCTGGTTCAATTTTGGGAGTTTATAGTTTTCCAGGAATGCATCCATTTAATCTAGGTTGCTTAACTTATTGGCATATGACTTTTGATAATAACTTCTGATGATTCTTTCTACTTCCTTGGTGTTAGTTGTGATCTCTCCCTTTTCATTAATAATTTTATTAATTTGAGCTTTCTCTCTTTTCTTTTGGATTAGTGTGGCCAATGGTTTATCAATCTTATTGATTCTTTCAAAAAACCAGCTTCTAATTTCATTGATACGTTCTACTGTATCTCTAGTTTCTATCTCATTGATCTCTGCTCTAATCTTGATTATTTCCTTTCTTGTGTGTGGAGTTGGCTTAATTTGTTGTTGATTCTCCAGTTCTTTAAGGTGTAGAGACAGCTGGTGTATTCTGGATTTTCCTATTTTTTTGAGGGGAGGCTTAGATGGCTATGTATTTCCCCCTTAGGACTGCCTTTGCTGAATCCCATAGATTTTGGGCCAAAGTGTCTTCATTCTCATTGGTTTCCATGAATTGTTTCAGTTCTTCTTTGATCTCCTGGTTGATCCAAGCATTCTTAAGCAAGGTGGTCTTTAGCTTCCAGGTGTCTGAGTTCTTTCCGAACTTTTCCTTGTGATTGAGCTCATTTCAAAGCATTGTGATCTGAGAATATGCAGGGAATAATCTCAGTCTTTTGGTATCGGTTGAGCCCTGATTTGCGACCCAGTATGTGCTCTATTCTGGAGAAGGTTCCATGTGCACTTGAGAAGAATGAGTATTCTATTGTGTTAGGATGGAATGTTCTGTATATATCTCTATATATGAGGACCATCTGGTCCAATGTGTCATTCAATGCTCTTGTTTCTTTATTGATTTTCTGCTTGGATGATCTATTACTGAGAGAGGCATGTTAAGATCTCCTACTATTAATGTATTCATATTAGTATGACTCTTTATCTTGATTAACAGTTTTCTTATGTAATTGGCTGCTCCCATATTGGGGGCATAGATATTTACAATTGTTAGATCATCTTGGTGGATAGTCCCTTTAAGAATTATGTAGTGTCCTTCTGTATCTCTGAGTAGTCATTAATTTAAAATCTACTTCATCTGATACGAGAATCACTACACAGGTATTCTTTTGAGTCCCATTGGCATGAAAGATGCTTCTCCATCCCTTCACTTTCAGTCTGGGTGTATCCTTAGCTTCGAAATGGGTCTCTTTTAGACAACATATGGATGGATCCTGTCGTTTTATCCAGTCTGCAACCCTGTGTCATTTTATGGGTGCATTTAGGCCATTCACATTGAGAGTGATTATTGATAGATACGTCTTTATTGACATCATGTTATCTTTGAAGTCTTTCTTTCTGTACATTGTCTCCATATATTTCTGTTCATTGATATTCTTAGAATTTTTCCTCTTTTATAGAAGCCTTCTTAATATTTCCTGCACTGTCAGCTTGGTGGTCACATACTCTTTTAAGCCTTGCCGGTCTTGGAAACTCTTTATCTCTCCATCCATTTTGAATGTCAGTCTTGCTGGATAAAGTATTCTTGGCTGCATGTTCTTCTCATTTAGTGCCCTGAATATATCTTGCCAGCCCTTTCTGGCTTGCTGGGTTTCTGTGGACAGGTCTGACGTTATTCTAATGGACTTTCCTCTGTACATAAGGAGCTTCTATGTCCTAGCTGCTTTCAAAAGATCCTGTCTACAATTATGATTCCTCATTCTTACTCTCAGGTTCTTGAGGACTTTCTAGATTCTATAATCTTGGGGGGAGACCATTCTGCCTCTAATACATGAATGCTGGTTCCATTCGCAAGATTGCGAAAATTTTCATGGAGAATCTATATCTTCTAGTCTTCTATATCTTCTAGTCTATATCTTCTAGTCTTCTACTATTTCTTCTAGTCTTTCTTTCTTTCTCTTCCCCCTCAGGGATTCCAATAATTCTGACGTTGGAACGTTTCATGGCGTCATTTATTTCCCTGATTCTGTTTTGGTGGCTTCTAAGCTGTTTGTTCCAGGCTTCCTCCTGATCCTTTCTCTCTATCTGTTTGTCCTCCAGATCACTAATTCTATGTTCTATCTCAGTTACCCTACCTTTTAGAGAATTTAGATTAGATTGGAACTCATTGAGAACATTGTGAACATCATCCCTGGTGGCTTTCAGTTCTGCCCTAATCAATTCCATTTTGTCATCCATGGCTTTCTCCAACTTAGCTATTGCCTGGATAATTGTTAGGCTGAATTCCCTTTCCAACGTATTGTCTTTGTCAATAGCCATTAGCTCTGTTGCAGAAGGCCCAGCCTCTGAATTTTTCTTCTGTTGGGCATTCCTCCTCCTAGTTATTTTGGTGAGAGATGGCAGAATGGATGTAGCTGGATGTATCAACTGTGCTGCAGGCAAGGTGCACCCTGGAACCCTTCTAAGCAATCAAGAGTCCCCACACAAATGAAAGAAAAAAGAAAGAGAGAGATAGACAGGGAAAAAAAGAAAGTTAAAAGAGAGGGCCCAACCCAAATGGGCCCCAAGGTAAGATTTATGAAGTATACAAACAAAAACAGACAAACAAAAAGACTGATAAAAGTAGATGACAAGAGAATATATATATATATATGTATATATATATACATATATATATAAAACAAAAAAAGAACCTTGTCAAAAAGAACCCCAAGTATAAGATTTATATACTACCAGGACAAACACAAATACAGAGAAACACTGGTGGAAGAAAAAGATGGGAGAGTGGTTGTAAATTCTCAGTGTGGGTGAGGAAGGTTATTTTGATTCTTCCTGGATGTATCTTAATATCTTTGTTAAAGGACTCAACTTTCTAAGATAAAGGGGGATTAAAAGTTGGTTGAAGTTTAACTCTATATGAATATTAAAAAATAAAAAGAAAAAAAGAATAAACTAAACTAAAATAAAATTTAAAAAAAATTAAAAATGGAAAAGAAAAGAAAAACATGGGTATATGTATCAAAAAGTTCAGGTTAAAAAGTTATTATGCAATTTGATGTACTGGACATCTCACTGTGATGGTAAATAGGTTAAAAAAATTATCTATAAAAAAAAATGAACCAGAATAGTGGGAACGAATTAAAAATAAAAGTTGTATCCATGAAGTAGTGGTGGTTCTTCTCTTGTCACCGCCCCCCCACCCCCCACCCCCCGTTGGCTTTCTGTGGGAGGGGCCTGCCATATGGGTTTTCAGGCAGTGTTCCCTGAGTTAAGTCCTCTCGCCTCCATCAAGGGGGTGGGCTCTGAGGAAACCCGGTTTTTCAGGCTTTTGTTCTCTGGAGGTTTTTATGTTTGTTCGTTTGTTTTCTCTCACCTTGGTGGCTCTTGATGGTTTTTGGAGGTTTAGAGGAAAAGAAACTGCACCCAGACCTCCCTCTCAGAGAGAAGCCTCAGTCTTTCCCCCTCTGAGTGCTGCAAAGCACATAAATTCCCCCTTGGCCGCTGGCAGAGCACGTTCCCCATCGCGGTCCCTGGGAACGCAGGGACTCCTGCTTGTACCCAAAACCACAACAGTGGCAGCTGTCTGGAGAGCTCCAGACCACCAGAGAGGTCCCAAGCAACCATGGAACACTGAGATTTTCTCGCTGGCCCAGGCTAGGAGTGCTCAGACTTTCTGGGTCCGAGAGCTCTGGGCTGGTGCCTGCACACACCTCTCTCAGGGGAGGGTGTGGGGCGCAACTCAGACTCTGGTCGCATGGCCTATGTGCATGGAAAGTGCAAAAGGCTGTGGTTCTGCCGGCTGGAGCCTACAGGTACCTCTCTCAGTGGGAGGTGTGAGGCACGACTCAGATTTTGATAGCACGGCTCGGCTCGGCGCAGCGTGTGGGGAGTGCAAAAGGCTGTGGTTCTGCTGGCTGGTGAGGCTCCCAGCCCCTCATGGGAGCCGCCACCCAGGTCCTCTAAGGTGTGCTCACAGTTCAGGGACCAAGATCTGGTTTCTTCGCAGCACTCTGTCTGGCTCAGCACCATGGGTGGCTGTCCTGGGTCTGGGGACTTAAGCCCCTGTCCCTAACTGTCCCAATTCCCACAATTTCCCCCCACAATCCTTTGCTCTTTTTGAGTGCTTTCAACCAGACTCCAAGTTAATGCTGGTCCCCAGTCTCAGGGCACTCTCATATTGGGGTATTACTTTCCAATGGATCGCTTCTGGTGGCTCCCTCCCCCTTTTGTTTATCTTCTAATATCAGTCCGATGTTTCCACTCTGCTTTGCCTGCCCACTGGCGTCTTCCGCCAGTGGCAGAAGACGCCAGTGTATCTTCGTAGAGATCCAGATGTGTATAATTCTAATCTCAGGCTGATTTCATGGGTGATCAGAGTTCTTTGGCAGGCTGATTACTTTAGGGTACAGGTTGAAACAGTGCCTCCTCCTAGTTCCCCTGTCATCTTGTCTCTCCACTAAGTAGCCTTTTGTATTACACAAGAGTTAATGCAATACTGACAATTGAATAAAACCTGAAGTTTGAAATTGAATATTTAGGAGAAATACAGAAAAGTACCAAAAGAAAACTTCTGAAAATGTATCCATGTTCTTAGCTAATCCTAAAGAAAGGAAAAAGAAAGCAATAACAAAATCTCTATTGTCTTATCTTCTTACCAGACAGGAATGGGTCACTTGCGTGTTACAAAAGATGGTCTTCGCCTAGAAGGAGAATCAGAATTTTTATTCCCATTGAATGCCAAGGAAATACACTCCAGAGTGGTAAGAAAATGATGAAACATTTAAATATTTTGTGTATTATGAAAAATAAATAATCGAGTGCAGAAATTCAGCATATTTCAGAAGAGGTTCTTAGGATATATACATGTACACACATTGATGTTACACTCTACAAAAAGCTTGACTAGAAGTTGTAAAACATATTTCTGAAACTACATTCTAAAAAGACTCCATTTTCATGTGCTTCAGATCTGAATTTGGTGGCCTCAGTAAGTTAGACCATAATAAAAAAGGCTTGATAATTAAAAGCTTTATTGAAAATAATCTAAACTTATTTTAGTGCAGGTAATTTAAATACTCTTTTTCAAGGCATTTAAAATTATTTGAGAAGCTTGGAAAGAAATTAGTTTCATAGTAGTATGTTCTATACTAATTATGCTAATTACAGATTATAGTCCTGTAGGATTCTCTGTAAGTAGGTTAAACATTCCCATCAAATAATTGTGTGACTTTATAAATATATCTGCTTTAATATTATCTTCATTTACCTCCATGGAATTTATAACAAGTAGAGCCAAGCATAAAATAGAGTCAGTTTTTTAAATATGTTTTATTTTGCTTTAAATGATGCTACGGATTTTGTAGTAAAGGTAAACATTTTGCTCAGTTACTGATTAAGTAGCATCATAAATGTTAAACTCCATCCAACTATAGCTTACCAATTATATGAAGAGTTCACTCTTCATTTTTCTCTCATATTTCCACATATGAAAGGATATGCCAGTATCTTCTATAAGCAGAGGTTCTTCTAGCTAATCTAGGGTGATTGGAAAAGATACAAAAGTCCAACCACTGAGAACACACGTGGTCTTCAAGATAAACTGTACCCCCACACAGGCACCCAAACAGTCACCAAGCTCTGCTACCAAACATGGACTTCCAAGGAGAGATTCTAGAAAGTGCAAAGCACATATCTCTTACTAGCTCTTGGGCACTACTGCATTACTTCTGAGAATGTCTCAGTTGATGGTAGGAAGCAGGCAAATGACTCAGTGTGACAGGCTGATACATGCATAAGCCCAATTCTATGAGCTTCCTCAGATAATATGTTTACATTAACCGTGATGACATTTCAGTATATGTCATATGGGAACAATGAGGAATGAACCTAAGCTTTTGTAAAAGGAGATGTCAGATGTGAGCAAAGAATTTAAATGTTAGAACTTAGCCATTTTCTCCCCAGAGTTATGTTGGCTGATCCCCTATCATATTTTTGAAGAGATAAGACTGGTAAAATAGCCTGGTGACTGAAAGATTAGTTCATAGCAAATTTATTATTTGGATTTAATAATACTTTCAGTTTTATCAGATTTTTTTCATCTCCAGTATGCTTAAAAAATTGTATAAATTATTTTTAGGTAATCATGTATTGAAGCCTTATAATAATGCATTGATGCAATATGTCAGTTGATACATAAAATTACAGAAATATTTGGAATAATGTGATCACAGAGATAGAAAGTATCTGGTAACTACTATGGCTTTCTAATGATAGGATTAACTGAACAAAATTATGCTTTATATTTTCTGTATGTACTGATGTATTAGTTATGTTTCCTTTTCAAAAATGAGTCTAGGAAGTAATTTTCCATAAAACTATATAAATGAATTTTCAAAATTTGACACATATTCATTCATCTGTATTGCTGAAGTGAGAGAATGTCTATATTATAAATATAATTCAACATGGTACTCTGGCTTCTACCATGTGATTATTCTTCACAATTAATACATGAAGTCCTGTCAAGATTGTGCCTGGAGCTCATGATTTAAAACCATCCACCCTGCCCATTGATATAAACTCATAGCAATTATATTTCATAAAACAAAAAGATTGTGGTTAGAAACATATAGACATAGTCAAAAATTAAATGAAGCCAAAACACACAGTGGTAAAGCTTTACTTGAAATGATTGTCTTTAAAGTTTACAGTCCTGGAAAGTGGCAGGGCAGCTTACCACCAAAGCCCACAGAGGAACAGAGACCAAAATGGCACCTGATGGGATTGCTTGGACTCCAGCCAGACCCACTGCATTAAACAGCAACAGAAAAGAGTTGCACCTATTTTCCAGGCTTGAAAAAGCTGTGTATCTGTGGGATGGAACCCATAGACATACCAGATCAAGACCCAAATATCACTGAGGACACAAGCACTTAGCCACCATTACAAGACTGAGAAACATGGTGATCTGAATGAAAACAAGCTGGGTGAATCCAGAAACTAAAATATATCCTGAAAATGGCTGGAAAAGCAACTTAAGAATCTCACTAAGATAAAGCTAGTTTTGAGTAGCTTTTATTAAAAGAACAAGAAATTATAAAACCAAAACAGGTAATACAAGACAGAAATAATAGGGGACAGATTTACCTGCTTTTATTAAGCAACTAAAAAACTTGAGAAAGTATATGAAACAATGTTTTTTTACTATGGTCTGGAAGTCACACATTAAAACCTAACCCCTAAGGTGATGGTACTAGGAGGTGGGGCTTTGGGGAGATGAGGTCATGAGAATGGAGCCCTCATGATGGGGTTAGTGCCCTCATCAGAGCAGCAGAGAGAGCTCCCTTACCCCTTCTGCCATATGAGCTGGAAGGCACCTTCTGTGTGGACAAGAAAGTGAGTCTTGTGGGACAACAAATCTGGCCAGCACCATGATCTTGGACTTCCCAGTCTCCACAACTGTGAGAAAGAAATCTTTGTTGTTTATAAGCTACCCAGTCTCTGGTATTTTGTCATAGTGCCAGATGGAGTAGGATGGTTTTCAAATATTGGACAGTGGCAGTCAGGACAGTTATCTCTGAGAGGGAGCAAAATAGATCAGCCCTAGGACTGCCCCAATTTACTGTGTGGAGACAGCTTCTAAGGTCACAGTGAGGGAGGGGACCAATGCAGAGGCAAGCATTCTATCCAGCTTCAGAAGATATGATTGGGAGTCCAAGGAAAAGCGGCCAACCTGAAGTTCACAGGGCAGAGTACCACAGAGGAAGGGGCTGCCACTGCAGAGAGCCCAGAGATTGCACATAGTGCCGCCCTTCACCACCCAGCACATAGAGGCTAGAGGGAAGAAACTGGTAAACTGTTAACTCTTATTATCATGCTAGTTATTTTTGAACACTGCAAAAACAAGGATTAGGGTCACATCATTGGATAAATGTGAGATTCTGCTAGATCCATCTGTTTCCACAAAGCAATTTGGAAAATTTGGGATGTGCCAGAGTTCCAAGGCACTCCTGCCTGAAACTTCTTTCCTTCTGAAAAATCACATTATTCCTGGCAACTTTGGAAGGTATTTGGTTCCCTCTGAATGGACCATAAAGGCACCTGAGTCCAACAGTCAAAATGTTGCATTCTTTTTGAAGAAAACTGTTCCTATAAAAACAAATGATCTATAAAACAAAACCATCCATTCAGAGCTATGACACCACACAAGGCACTTACGTGCACGTAGAGCCATTTTATCTTTCAACAAAAAATTTAAAAAATATAGGTATCTGACCAATTTTAAAAACTTCTGAAATTGTGAAAAGACTTTACATTTTGAAAATAAGTAACATGGTATTTATTATAGAAGAACTAACCATTGTCTGAGTTCTCTTCTAAAAATATATTATGTCTTGGACATAAATAATAAGAAAGGAAATTTTAATTCCTTGGAATAGGAAAAACACTTATTAAAACTTGATGATTTTTGATCTTCACCCTGAGAATTAATTTGGTACATTATGGTCAGTGCACACAAGCAAGAAAAACCCATAAGAGTATTATAATTTATGAAAAAAAATTAGAACCTCTATAGCATCAAGGAAATTAATTTTTCCACCAACCACATGAGCTTAGAAGAAGGCCCTGAGCCTGGAGTGATTCTTCAGTCCTGCAGTCCCCTTGAGATGCTGAACAGGGAACCACTGGGGTTCTGCTTGGACTCCTGACCCACAAAAACTATGATGTTATAAATATATGTTGTTTTAAACTTTGGGGGAAAAGTACATTTATTCACTATTTTAACATAATATAATCCAGGATCTGAAAATACTGTATTAGGGTCACAGGATCTGTGACTATGGAGAAATTATCTCCTATAAATCCTAAATTTATGTATGAATATAAAGATAATCATTTTAAATAATATGTGTTTGTCAAATTTTGTAAATGCCTTTCTAGGACTCATCTCTTCTTCTGCAGTCAACTCAGAATGTGACTGTCAATGCACGCAACTCTGAAGGAGAGGTCACGGGCAGATTAAAAGTGGGTGAGTCCGACTTCACAGTGCTTGACATGTGAGTGGCCCATGGAGAGTTGTGCTGAATGGATACATTTTTCTCTTCTAAAGAATTCCAAGTTATATATAAACAATTAGAGCATGAATTTTCTAGATATCATGCTGTGTTGACTACAGAGAATAATTGGCATCACAAGGAAGACATCGAAGTATTGTAATTAAAGTTATTTTGAATCTAAAAAACAGGACCATTCGAGGTGATAAAACAAACATATTGATTATTGCAGAATGCAAAAGAATCTGAGACCAAGGGAAAGGAACAAAAGTAGCTGCCCTCGAAAGAACAGAGAGGTGCCTGGGTGACTCAGTGGGTTAAGCATCCAACTTTTGATTTCAGCTCAGGTCATGATGTCAGGGTCGTGAGATCGAGCTCCAAGTAGAGCTCTGTGCTCAGTGAGGCATCTGCTTGTCCTTCTCCCTCGCCCTGCTTGTTTTCTTTCTCTCCCTCCCCTGTTCTCTCCTAAATAAACAAACAAACAAACAAATAAAATCTTTAAAAAGAAAAAAAGGACACCATGGGGTGAGAACCAAAAGACTCTCTCTCTCTCTCTTTCTCCCTCTCTCTCCCCTTCCCTCCCCCACTCCCTTCTTCTCCCTCCCTTTCTCCTCTCCCATGTACCCGTCCTGTCCAGTATATCTTTGCCCATTGCTCTGACTTCACCCACAGGACTTCTCTGGCTTTTCATGTGATTGGCTGTAGTTCACACCGCCAACCAACAAGCTTAGTTTTCAATTGCACAAATTCTAAATTCATAACAAAGCACACTAATTGGCCCAACTAATATGTTTCTAACTGTCCTTCGGTCAGCAGCATACACCCATCCAACCAGCTAAAACCAGACAGTAGGCTCACCCTGGAGTGAGATCACAGGGAATCTCACACAGTGATAAAAAGGATTAGAGAGATAGATGGAAGAACAAGAAAAAGAGCAAACCACCGAGTGAAAGGAATATGTACATATTCTCTATACTATCTCACCAGTCTAGATGTGCCAAATCTAAAAAAATCGGGTGGCCCTTTGGGTTGTAAGAAGACAGATGAAAAGTATCCAGTCAATACAGACTGGTAATTTCCAGTGTCTCTGTTTTGATGGCTGTTTTTACAAAACAGCATACTGTTACACTGGAAACTGCAGCTACATAATTAGCCTGATGATTCTTTTTCATCATACTAACACAGGAATTCCATATTTTATGTTCTTTTTTAATCTTTATAACTATTCTAAATGATGTATCATGCTTCTCTTTTGCTTAAAAGTTTGATCACTAAGTCAGTGAAATTCTCAGTAGACCTAGAAGACAAATCTGACTTTATCCAGCATACATGTTCTTGCAACTTGTCTAAATCAAATCACATTTTCTTAAGAATTATGTAATGTTATGATTTATCTTCTACCATTATTTCATAAAATTCTTTGACTATAGCTTTTGAGTGTTTGAGGGATTTTTGCTCATCTTTTGTTGTTTGTTCCACATTTATTGGACACCTATATGCTACTTTCTAGGTGCTGTCAAGTAAGTAAAACATATAAATAATATGCACATCTCTCTTAGGAGCTCCAAAAGTAAAAGATTCCCTTTATATTCTTATAAATATAATTTAATACAAATAATGTCCTCATTTAATTTTTTGTTGAATATAGATTTTCATATATTCATACACCAGCATTTGACATAAATGGACTCCAATTGCATGAGTGAAAAAACTGAAGCACTGGAAAGCTCATTTGCTCAAAAACACACATCTCTGTAGCAGAAAAAGCCAAACCAGGAGGTAGCAGAAATTAGCAGTTAGTAAGAATTAGTAGTTAGCAGGAAAAGCAAACCCCAGGACTTATCTCCCTCAGCCCAGAATATAGCACTCTCTCTCTCCAATAAGATTTCCTTAAATTATGGCACACCAGTAACCATCCTAGTTCATGCAAATATTGTTATCATTTTTGTCACCAAAAAATGTACTGAAAAAACATTAAAAAACTAAAAAACGAGACTTCCCCATTAGAATTACTTTGGCTTAAACTGTTAACCTTAAATCTTCAGTTTTAACCTTGGTGTTTCCTGTGTCATATAGTGTTAAAATTAGTGATTTCTTAATAAACTTTGGTTGGAAAACCTCTGTTATTGTAAGGACCCTGAACGAGGGAATAATTACTTTCAACTCACCAAGGTTATTTTCAAGTAAATGACTTCCCACAATCACAGTCATTCTAGCCTCATATTTCCTGGAAAACACTAAATTTAGTGTATATTAAAATGTAATTTATGTGAACTAGCCAAATTAATCCCACTTAATTAAATGAACAGTTGTTTATTACTAAACCATTGGGAAAAAATGGCAACCAGTATAGTCAAAACGAAAATCCTTGGGACGCTTGGGTGGCTCAATTGGTTAAGCGGCTGCCTTCAGCTCAGGTCATGATCCCAGCATCCTGGGATGGAGTCCCACATCGGGCTTCTTGCTCAGCAGGGAGCCTGCTTCTCTCTCTGTCTCTTCCTGCCACTCTGACTGCATGTGCTCGCTCGCTCTCTGACAAATAAAAAAATAAAATCTTAAAAAAAAAAATCCTTAAATCCCAAAAGAAATCAAACATTGACAAGCAAACAATAATAGCTAGCATTTCAAATCCTTGAACTGAAAGAGATCAATGCATAGCAACAGTAATAGAATCTTCCTAATTGTAAGTGCAACTCTGGTTATCATACTTAATTTTCTTTTGATTTCAAGTAATAGAAATGAATTCTGGTTAGCTTAAAAATAAGACGTGCTTGGAAATTAGCAAGCTGTACTCAGATGGGCTGGTCCAGTTTAGCAGTTGGGTTTTTTGAGAACGTAGCCAGGCCATAGCCAGTGTGTCCTGCCAAAGCCCCAGCTTTCCAGCCACTGGCAATAGGTATAGAATTTGATCAAGCAGGACCCCTGGCCTCTAACTTGAGGGCTTTCCATACCATTGTAGTCACTATCAATCCAGCCGAATTACAGATTTCAGATTACAACCAAATAAACCCAGTGGGGAAGCTGGTAATGCTTATGGCACCCTTTGGTCAAGGACACCCAGACAGCAAAGTCATTTTCCTGGGTGCTGGATAGTGTGCTTCAATCACACTATCTCAGATCCAGGTCTTCAAACAGCAAAGCAGAGAAATAAGAATCTCATCAATCCATCAAGTTTGTTAGGGCTCTTGGAACTTCTACATTGCCATGATTAAGCTTCTGCAAAAGACTTTATATATTCAGAACATGACTAATGTAAGGAATAGAAATGTAAAGTATAAAGAATATAAAATGTATATACTCAGGACATGACTAATATAAGGAATATAAATAAAAAGAAAGTTACTAGATCATTGCAGAATTTCATGTACACTTTATTACGGCCAGCATTGCACCTGCCACTAAACTATCTTTGGATGTAATCATTGAACTTGGCGGAAGAAACATTAGAAATGAGGCCAAAAATACCAGCATTATCCCAGCTGCATGTTTCTCTGAAGTCACCAAGATGTTACTGTTTTGAAATACTTCCTAGGGAAATAGGAGAAAGGGGGAAGTGACTCAGAATCTGAAGATGAAGGACCTTCTCCTAGTGCAATGTGCTGCGGCAAAGAGAAGCTCCAAACAGAGGATTGCAACAGTCTGTGAATGTTAAGAGTATACTCAAGGGACAAAGCAGAACGCTAACTGAGGTGTTTGACTTTTCAGCCGTTCACTTGATTCATGATTCCCCGAGGTTCAGCAAGTAAATTAGTAAGCATGCAGCATGCTCTGAGGTTTGAAATGAGGGTGATGCTTAGGGACCTTATCTCTAGACTGGCAGGAATTTATGGGCTTTTTCTCTTTAACTTTGATCCTTTGGTGCAGAGGTTTCTGCAGATCCTTCAAAGAGAAATAACCAAGGGTCTTCTGTTTGCTGCACAAACACATCGTCATTGCTCAAAATTGAGCCCAACAATTTTGTAATTGACAAAAAGTCTAGAAAAGTCATGGTGGTAGTAAGCAACGCTATCACAGATAGCAGTTTGATGTCCTCTGGCCGAGACCCCTCCAAGATTTGGCACAGTGTGAAACACGCAGAGAAGACTGTGATGACATCTTCTAGAGCTTTGATTCAGCTCTACTGAGCACTATATCTTCTGATGTTGCAGAAGAAATTCTGGGGCAAGCCTGCAGAGTTTTTGGTAGAAGCAAGAGTGCAAAGGGGTGCCTGTTGGCTCAGTTGGCTGACTTTTGATTTGGGTTCAGGTCATGGTCTCTGAGTCATGAATTGAGCCCCACATCGGGCTTCACACCCACCAAGGAGTCTGCTTGAGATTTTTTGTCCTTCTCCCTCTCACTCTGCCACTCAGATGCTCTCTCTCTAAAATAAATAAGTCTTTAAAAAAAAAAAAAGAAGAAGAAGACGAAGAAGCAATAATGGAAGAATATGGAGAATTCAATGTTAGATTGCATCTCTGGAGCAGACATTCTAGAACTGAGAGGGAGGAAGTGAATGACAAAGACAAAGATGGTCAATGCGCTGATGTGTACCACTCTTCTCTGAAGAACAGCAAGAATCTGCCAAAAATCTGAACAACATGCTCACAGAGGAGTGGAAAGCCAAAACTACCACCCTCAATGTCTCTTTATTTTTAGTAAAACAAGGATGGAATTTTATTCACCTGTGTGCCTTTGTTTAAGTATTTCCCTCTACCTGATGTGCCTCATTCTCCCTTCATCAGGGAAACTGAAACTTTACAAGGTCAGCTCCATGAGATTTTGCCACATCTCCGACTATATCCTTTTGTACAGCTCTGACACAGTAATGTTGCAGGCATCCTTCACCTCTCTGCACTTACTCCCAAATAAACATTGTCTTTCCTTCAAAAACTTCTATTTAAATTTGTTTTTTACTGTAAAGTTTCCAAAATGTAGTACTTTGGGACTTTAAAACATAAGCAAAAATTTTTTTTTATTTAGTAGCATTTGGAAAAGTTATACAAATTTAGTATTATCCCAAGAACAGAAAACGTCCTTGGGAAGGAATTCATTCAATATCTCTTCTTTTTCAAACTTGTAACGTCAATTCCGCTCTGAGGGAACACCTATTTTTCAGACTGGGCACTCTGGCTCTCATGCCTCATCATAAAGGTTTTCTTTTCTTTTTTCTTTTCTTTCTTTCTTTTTTTTTTTTTTTTTTGGTGGAACTAGAAACTGGATTGATTTGGGTTTTCTTCCTAACGTACCATTCCTGGTCTGTCTTTCCAGCCACTGTTGTTGCTCAGACATCATTTCCCAGGGTGCCATTCTGACTCCTGAGGATAGACTAGTGATTCCCTGTCAGGGTTCTCTTGAACACTGCCTTCCTTGTATCATAGCACTTCCCAAAATGTCCTGGAACTAGGTTCATATGCTTTTTTCTTCAGTGGACTAGGAACTCCTATAAGTTGTGATATACGCTGCTTATCTATCCTCAATTCTTGGCACAGGAACTTGAACATAAAAAAACATGCCATAAATTTTGTGCTGAAGAGTACAGACTTTTTTTTTGCATTTTTTAAATTTTTTTTTCTTTTTAATAATCTCCACATCTGACATGGGGCTCAAACTCGTGACCCTGAAATCAAGAGTCACATTTTTGCATTTTCTTTGCCTTGAGTACGGTTTGTATGTCTTTGTTACTCATGAAAATTATGCTCTTAAAGTCATTGACTGTTTCATCACAATTTATGAACCAGTGGTTACAGAAAAAGTATCAGTCATGTTGTTGAACCCTTTCCTTAATAAAGCCTTCTAGAACTGTTCTGTGACTCTCCAGTAAGCTCAACAGTGAAGTCTTACTGGATAAATTATTCTAGGCTTTTTCTCCCTGTCAATTTTAAATGCCCAGAACTCCATATTATTACTGAAGATAATTGTATTATCATGTAACACAAAGCAATATTTATATGATGACTTAAGTTATAGCGGTGACCCAAAAGAGGTGAATGGTGATGCTGAGTTCCTTAGTGACTGAGACTGGTGTAAGTGTAGAGGAGCAGAAATATAGGCAACTATCAAAAAATAAAGTCCAGGGGCTCAGTGGGTTAAAACCTCTGCCTTCAGCTCAGGTCATGATCCCAGGGTCTTGAGATTGAGCCCCACATTGGGCTCTGCTCGGCAGGGAGCCTGCTTCCTCCTCTCTCTCTCTCTGCCTGCCTCTCTGCCTCCTTGTAATCTGTCTTCCAAATAAATAAAACCTTTAAAAATAAAAGAAAATAAAGTCTGGCTTCCTTAAGGGAAGGATTAAGACATAGAGGAAAAATGATTTCCACCTTATAACTGCCTCACATACACACACACACACACACACACAGATCGACATATTTAAATGAAAAATCACTGAAGGCTTTTGCAATACCAGTCAATGAAATAAAGTAAGGATATGTTGGTAACCATATCCAAAACTGGTTAATGTATTCATTGAAGAGCTTCTATTTAACTTCTGGTTTGGTATCCATCAACTTTAATGAGTACTGAAAGTGATAAAGGGACATATATGCAAAGACTCTATGATATCCATTTTCTCAATAAACTTACTCTCCCAGGTAAGACCATAAAGCTAACATACAAAAGAATTAAGGAACACTTGTAGTTCCTTGAGTGAATGCTGAGAACTGAGTTCTGGAGACATTAATCCATTATGCTGCCAGGATTAGGAATACTGAAAGCACAAAGATGAATTAGGAAACAAAATGGTGAATGCCTGAGAGCAGGCAAGGGAAATCAAACAAGGTCACATACGCTTTTGAGGGCACAGTATCCCCAATGCCCAGCACCTGGGAGCACCCACTAAACCTTTGCTGAGTAAAAAATGAGTTGGCAGGCAATGAGTCTAAAACTCCTCTGATGAGATGAAACTTGGAGGGGAAAATGATGCTTCTGTCACTGAAATACAAAGAAGGAAAGTGTGAAGAAGACAAAAAAATGCCACAGGGGAAAGAAAAGGAGAGAAGTTTGAAGCTGTTCTTCCAAGATAATGTCTGTTTTCTCCCAGGGGGTAAGAGGTCAGGATCTCTCCTGAGGATAAAAGCAAAGGAGGGAATCTGAGTGTGATTCATCTTGTGGGTTGCCATTAAAGTGAGCCATTTATAAAATGGTCTTTCACAAATTAAAGTGAGCCATTCATAAAATGGTCTTGCAAAATCTCATCCTTCATTGCGCAATACTGGAAAGATTACAAATTTAAATGATCTGGGTAGAAGAAATATGTTATTTTGGGCAAGTTGTAAACTTGAAAAAATTAACTTTTGGATGACTTATCCATTCATACTTTTCATCTAGATTAACACATCTTTTTGGTTTTGTTTTTTAAATTTTTTTATTTGAGTATAGTTGACACACAACATTACACTTGTTTCAGGTATACAACACAGTGACTTAGCATCTCTATGCATTTTGCTTTGTAGATTAGCACATATTTGACATAATTTTAATAATCAGATTTAGGCTTATAACTTATAAAGTTTAATCACATAATTTAAGAGAACTATTGATAACAGAGTTTATATATTTAGTAATTTGGTATTGCTGAGTGATATGACATGTAAAAATAGAGATTTGATACTACATATAGTAAAACTTCATAATAAACTGTTTTAATGAATTGTTCAGGTCCCAAAATGGTAGAAGTCCAGAGTCAACAGTTTCAGATCAACTCCAAGGATGGCAAGCCACTATTTACTGTCGATGAAAAGGAAGTTGTGGTTGGTACAGATAAACTTCGAGTAACTGGTATGTGATAACTTTTTTTTTTAATTGAGATATAATCAACATGTAACATTAGACTCATTTCAGGTGTACAGGATAGTTATTTGATAATCTGTATCTAAATCTGGTTAACATCAATCACCACACATAGTTACAGATTGTTTTCTTGGGAGGAGACTTTATTTTATTTTATTTTAATTGCAGTGTAGTTAACATATAGTGTCATACTAGTTTCAAGACTTTTCTCTTAGAAACTACAATATGCAATATAGTATTGTTAATTATAGTCACCATACTTATGTGACATCCCCAGGACTTAGTTATTTTATAACTAAAAGTTTGTTTCTTTTGACCTGCTTTACCCATTTTGCCCCAGTCCATCCTATGGTATTTATGAGTCTGGCTTCTTTTTGAATTCCACATGTAAGTGAGTTCACACAACCTATATCTTTCTCTGACTTATTCTACTTAGCATAATGCCTTCGTGGTCTATCCATCGTTCCAGATGGCAAGATTTCCTTCTTTTTCATGGCTGAGTAATATTCCATTGCAGATATAAATATCACATTTTCTTTATCTATTTCTATGTAGTAACTCTTTAGAAAAAAAATAACCTATAGAATACACTTCAACAAAAGCATGTTTTACTTTTAGCACATTTACTCTGGAATTTTTCCAGCAGGTAGGAAAAAGCAGTTTGAATTTCTTGACTCTTCTCCATGGCATTTTTTTTTTAAATTCTTGATATTCTCCTAGAAGAATGAAATCATCTTCAAAAATCTTTGCTCACTCTTTTCTTCCACAATATGGTAACCCTTTATCTCTTTCCAGTGGTTATGACACAAAGACTTACCATAAATTCCTCCATCATCTGTATGATATTCTAGGATCTCTTCCATATGTCTTTTGCAAGACAATCTTCTTCCAAGTTTCTTTCATTCTCACTGTATCAGGCACTTGGAGTCCCTCTATTCCTATAAAAATCTGACTCTCTTGGAAATCAAGATTGGGTAGGGTTCTGATATAAATCACTTTTAGCACTAAAAAGAAGAAATTTTGTGGAAAAAAAATGTTCAGAACATGTTTGAAATGTACTCATTGAGCTTCTGTCGAGACTATAAAACATTAAGGGACAGACACTTCCAGGGTTAAATTGATCCCAGTACTTTTCTCTAATAGTCTGAAAAACAACAGCAACTTCATTCTCTCATGCATTATTGCCAATACTCATAAATAAAAACTGACTTAAGAAGTAGACTCAACCCTCATACAAAGCTTTATGTAATATATAATTCCTAACAAAACATAATATAAGAATCAGAACCTGTGTTGCAGCATACACTAAGACAGTAGGGTCTGTGGTTTTTGTACTAAAATAAAGGACACTAGCAATCTATTTAAATCTATTTAAAGGAATTGATCATTTCCTAATAAAGAAATGGCTAGGTTGCCCAAAAGTCTTAGTCATCAGAAATCTACTGTTGCATCATTCAAAGTTTCCTGGCTTTCTAGATCTTGATTCTATTCCCATCTCAACAATTACTAGTCATATCACCTCAGCCAAGTTCATCTCTTTTGGCTGTTTCCCCACTTTTAACAATGAATTGATGGGGACACCTGGTGGCTTAGTCAGTCAAGCATCTGCCTCCAACTCCGGTCATGATCCCAGGGTCCTGAGATAGAGTTCTGAATCAGGCTCCTTGCTCAACAGAGGAGTCTCCTTCTCCCTCTGCCTGCCACTTCCCCTGCTGTGCTCTTTCTCTCTCTCTTTTTGACAAATAAATAAAAGTCTTCCTTTTTAAAAGTGGATTGATGATGTCTATTGTACTAACATTGCTGAATTAAGTGGATTAGTATATGCAGAAGACAGCAGAGGTCTTGATAAAGTGTTATTGCACTGCAGAGCAATGAAATCCATAGGGAAATCAGTCTATTCCTAGACTGCTTGACACATTGCTTCAAACCCAAGTTATCCTACACAGGAGGCTAGGGCTCCTTCCAGGTGTTGATGTTGACATTAGTTTTAGTGGAACAGGTGAGAAAAATTGATAAGCAACTATATTATTTATTGCCTGCTTATATGTATCAGAATCACCCATATATCACACCGTGTCAAAATATATGTTGCTTGAAAAAAATGTGTGTGTGTGTGTGCATGTGTGTGTGTGTGTGTGTGTGTGTGCGTGTGTGTGTGTGTGTGTTGCTTCACTTCATCCCCAGAGTTTTTGATTCAGTAGGTCTGGAACAAGATATGAGAATTTCTTATAAGTTTTCATACGATGCTAATGCTCCAGAGCTAGGGACCACATGCTGAGAACCACTCCCTATGTTAGCTTGTCCAGAATCAGCAGAAAATACATGTTGGTGCCATATAGCTGCTCTCCCTGACACACACACACACATTTCCTTTAGCCTTTTTAAAGATAAGTTATATTCTACTTCTCTTTCATAATCTTTTGGTCTGAGGTACAAATTTCTTTCAAACTCCTTTTCTCTCCAGTGAGACTAACTAGAGCAAATAGACAGCACCTGTAATTACTGTATACTTTCCTTGTCATTATGCCACTGTAACAATATGTCATTAGGGCAACCTGAGTGGTGAATGTATGAACAGTACAGTTTGATCCCAACCTGGACTCTCCTCAGTTTATCAATATGTTCATAGCTTCCTTGAATTTTGTGATTAAAGAGATGTAAGAAATCTTACAATTCTGACTTACCTTCTTACTTTTTCTATCTAAGGTCTGACTTCCTCTCAATATTGTGTACAGACTTTCTCAGCCTTAACACTACTGACATTTTGGGCTAGATGACATTTTTGGTGTGGCTGTGGGACTATCCTATGCATTGCAGGATATTTGGCAGCACCCCTGACCCTTTAATGCATAGATCGAGTAGCATTCTTTCCCCCAGAGTTAAGACAACCAAAATGTCTGCAAGCTTTGCCAAAAGTTTTCAGGAAGCTGAAGGCATTGCAAAATCACTTCTAGTTGAGAACCACTGATTTACCGTAAACCTACATTGTTTCTCTGGACTTTATTAACATTGACCTAATGTGTACTGTCTGCTAATAAGTAAGCTAAACACCTATAGTATAAAATAATTAAGAAGTACTTCCTTTTACATAATGTTTATTTTAGCTGGAGAACTTATAACATAAACTAATCAGTTGGACACAGTCTGCTAAGGACTGTAAGAGATGTCTGGGCGATGGGCTATAGGAGCAGCCTGGAGAAAGGCATCATTTGTGCTGGAGTGTGACAGAAAGTGGCACAGAGTGTGTCAGACAAGGTTTTTCAAGGAAAGAGGAATTTGAGTTGGTCCTAGGAAAATGCATCAAGATTTATCAGAAAGAAAAAGTGAGGCTAATTGTTCTAAACAGAGTGTAGAGAATGAATGACTATTAATAAATGGTTATTAATAGACAATCACTAAATATTATTAAATTATTAAAGTATGTTAATGGAGGTAAATATTAATATAAATATTATTAAATTATTTTAAAATTGTTAAATAATAGACAATTATTAAAAATAAGAGTGGATAACTTTCTGAGAACTTTTTGAGAACCAGACTGAGTTCCAATCCCAGCTGCTCCACTGAGTAGCTTGTGACCTGGAGCAACTTTCACCCATCTGTGCTTCACACTACAGCCCCAAACATCTTTACCCACTGGTCTCTCATTGACTGGAGGATATTATACAGAGTGCAACAAAGCAAGGACAAATCAATTATGAAATTAAATTGCAAGTCTTCCAAAAGACACAGGGTTTCCTAGAAGTTAAAAGATATGTAGAAATACTGAAATCACTGACAAAGCCAGTAACAAAAGATCTTGAGAGTCAGACTTGCCAGCGACCGAAAGAAGTGAAAATGAACAAAGAAGATGACCTGATAGGTACTTCAGAGATCAATAATTTTACTATCCCAAGATTAAAATATTCATCTTTGGGAAGATTGGCAGTGCCATCGATTTGACTGTTACGATGGTTTTACTGCATGTGTTAAAAATTACATACAGTTTCATATTGTGTTACTATGGTAGGCAAGATTCTAAGAATGATCCCCAATGACCTCTGCCTTTATAAAATGCCCTCACCTCTGAGCATGGAAGGAATCTGTGAATGTGGTGAGATCACTCCCATGATTATGTTATTCCATGCCAAAAGGGAGTTTGTCCATCTGAGGATTAGTTCTCAATGATCTAGTCTAATCACACAAGCAGTTTATAAGCAGAGAGTATTCTCTGGCTGGTAGTACAAAGGGACATCAAAGAAATTCAAAGTGCAACAAGGATTTGTTCTCTATTGCTATATGAAGATAGAAGGGGCCGTACGACAAAAAATGTGGTGGCTTCTAGAATCTTAGGTGGTAGGCTGACAGTAAGAAAACAGAGCCTCACACCTAAAACCACAGGAAACTCTATTCTGCCAACAACTTGACTAGGCTTGGAACCAGATTCTTACCCAGACACTCCAGAAAAGAGCCCTGCATAGCTGACACCTTGATTTTGACTTTACGGTACCTTGAGCTTAAAATCCAGCCATGCCCACTAGGTAAGACTTCTGACCTACAGACCTATGAGCTAATAAGTGGATACTGTTTTAAGCAGTTAAGTTTGTCATAATTTGTGACACATAAATAGAAAATTAATACAACCATCATATAATTCCAACTGTTGGAAAAATTACACGTGAAAACAAAACTTGATTTATTCTTTGATCATTTTCTATGATTTCGTAGTTGCTCTAATTATAACTAGTTTTGTTAAATATAAAATACAATAAGAATATCTTTATAAACTTTGATTTTTAAAGATGAATTTCCATTAAAGCTGTTCCACTACTTACTTATTATAAAAGTTTGGTCTTGTTTTAAATAGATTGACTCCAAATAGCCTTTGGAGTTTCTTGGAGCAGAAGCAGCAGCAGTTGACAGCCAAGGAAAGAAGATTTGATAAGAGAGACGCCAGCTCCATTCTGGGGACTGGGAAAGAAAATAAAATACTTTGCTTCACTTTCTCTTTCCTGGTTACTTCATAACTGCCCTAATATTCATGGGATGTAAAAGAAGGGATCAAGCTGCTCTTTCTTTAAGGTGGTGCACTCCAAATTCTTGACGTATGTTATAAGTCCTAATCTTGACTCTTGCATAAAGAAATGTTTCCTTGTCATTACCTTTTTCTTAAGTACTCAAAGAATAAAATGAAACCTCTTTAATTCTTCAGCAGATTCTGCTTGCAGATGATATGACTTGTATGTGGAAAATCCCTTAAAGATTCAACCAAAAAAACAGCTAGCACTAATCACCAAGTTGCAAGATATAAAATCAACATGCAGAAATCAGTTGCATCTCTATACACTAATAATGAAACATCTGAAAAAGAAAGGAAACCATCCTGTTCACAATAGCATAAAAAAACAATTAAAAATGAATAAATTTAGCCAAAGAAGTAAAAGATCTATACAATGAAAGCTACCAGACTCTATTGAAAGAAATTGAAGAAGGCACGAACAAATGGAAAGTCACCATATTCATGGACCAAAAGTATCAATAATGTGCAAATGTTTGTACTACTCAAAGACATCTATAGATTCAACTCAATCCTTGCCCACTAAACCAATGCATTCTTCACAGAAATATAAAAAACTATTTGGAACTTCAAAAGACCCCTAAGAGCAAAGCCATCTTGAGAGGAAAAAAACAAAAGCTAAACATATCACACTGGTTTCAAACTGTACTATAAACTATAGTAATAAAAACAGTATGGTATGGCATAAAAATAGATACATAGACCAATGGAACAGAATTGAGAACCCAGAATTAAACCCCCACATATATATTCAACTAATATTCAACAAGGGAACCAAAACACCCAATAGGGAAAGGATGGTGTTGGGAAAACTGGATAAATAATGCAGAACAGTGAATTTGATATCTGTCTTACACCACACTAACTCAAAACGAATCCAAGACTTGAACATAAGAGCTGATGCTATAAAACTCCTTGAAGGAAACATAGAGAAGATTGTCAACACTGGTCTTGGCAAAGATTTTTTGGACATGACACCAAAAGCACAAAGAGCAAAAGCAAAACCCAACAAAAGGGACTACGTAAAACTTAAGGCTTCCAAACAACAAAATAAACAAATAACAAAATGAAAAACCAACCTACAAAGTGTGGTGAAGTTTTATAGACCATGTATCAGACAAGGGGTTAATAGCTAAAGTACATAAAGAACTCATACAAATGAATAACAGTGATAATAACAAAAACCTCGTACAACTCAAAAACAAACCAAAAAAAGTCAGATTTTAAAATGGGCAAAGAAATTATATGGACATTTTTCTAAGAAGACATCCAAATTTTCAACAGGTACATGAAAAAATGTTCAACACCACTATTCATTTAGGAAATACAAATCAAAACCATAATGCAATATCACCTTACATCCATTAGAGTGGCTTTCATCAAGAAAGTAAGAGAAAACATGATGGTGAGGATGTGGAGAGAAGAAGTACACTGTTGTTGGGAATGTAAATTGTCTCAACCACTGTGGAAAATAGTATTGAGTTTCCTCGAAAAATTAAAAATTGATCTGCTATATTACCCAGCAGTTCCACTTCTGGGTATATACCCAAAGGAACTGAAAACAGGATATTGAAGAGATATATAAACTCCCATGTTTATTGCAGCATTATTCACAATAGCCAAGACAGGGAGACAACTTAAGTGCCTATCAACAGATGAATGGACAAAGATATAGTAGGATATACAGTAGAATATTATCCTATCATGATAAAGAAGGACATCCTGCCATTTGTAACAAAATGGATAGACCTTGAACACATTATGCTAAGTGAGGTAAGTCAGAAAAACAAGTACTGGTGTGATATCACTTACATGTGGACTTTAAAAAGCCAAACTCATTAAAAAGAAGAAGAAGAAGAAGAAAATAGTTACCAGTGAATGACGGATAGGGCAGATGTTATTTAAGGGTACAAACTTGCAATGAGCAATAAATAAGTCCTAGAGATCTAATGTACAGTATAATGAATATAGAAAACATTATTGTATAATAGTCATCAAAATTGCTAAGAGACTAAAACTTAGTTACTGAACTCACTAAAAACAAAGGACCATTATGTAGTATGATAAGGATGCTAGTTATCACTACAATGACAGTTATATATAAATGTATCAAATTAACATGTTTTACACCTTACATTTACTCAGTGTTATGTGTCAAATATATTTCAGTAAGGTAGCATTCTTTAAAAAGTCTTAAGTTCCATTTAGACTTTAGTCAGCTAGGAAACTGAAGAGTTGTTTTTAAATCATTTTTATGGGGGGGATTAAATAATATAACAAACTCACTTTGAAACTGACTAAGGCCTTTAAGCAGTCTCACTTTTCCCCCTAAAAATAGAATTGGTCACCAAGTGACCAAAGTTAGTATGCCCCTTTTGTTAACTGCAATTGTAGAACATATTATTGAAGTAACATCAAAATTTCATCTTGAAAAAAATTTTTATACCATTACCAGAACTGACTTCTGGCAAAAAGTATACTTTAATTCCTTGGCAGGGATTTGCTAGGCTGGGTTCATTTCCCAAACTTTTATTAATAAAAACATGGTCCTGTAATGGTATCTAGTTTCCCTTGAGGAAAACAAGATTTAATGATAAGCCAGTCTATTTATTTGCACCTGTGCAGCTAAGCAGGCTTACATGAGGTCAGAAGTGATGGAGTAGAAATGGTTGAATCACTCACAAAGCCACTGACAAAAGAGGATCTGGAGAAAAAGATTTCAACAGCTGAAAAAGTGAACATAAACAAAGATAATAAATCCAGGTCCCTTAAAAAGATACTTGACAGATTATCTAGAAGATGCTAAGAGATCACCATATCCTTTAAGAACATATCTCCAAGCACTTTGTAATGAAGCTCTATGAACAGTTGATGACCTGGCCAATTGGTTAAAAATCTTCAGGTGAAAGGAACAAAAGACCAAATTAAATCTGGTTTAAATGATAAGAATATATATTATCTTACATGAAAAGTCTGGAGTCAGGGTAGCTTCAGTTTGATTAATTCAATAGTCCAGTAATACTCTAGCTTTGCTTCTCTTAAGTGTGTTGACATTACCCTTTTAATTGTGGTGGTTCCAATGATCCTAAGCATCACTTCCTTGTGGGATGATGTCAGTAAACCTATAAGAGGAGCTGCTGAATGGCCTCTTTATATTATCCTCTGAACCTAAATTCTCCTCATATTAAACAGTTTACATTTCTCTTGAAAGAGAGGTGTGGTTGGAATTTTTTTTAACCCAGTCTAATAGACTTTGGTTTTTAATAAGGAGTTTAAAACATTAACATTCATTTTGATAGCTGTCCTATTTGAGTTTATCTATGCCTATTATTTCATTATTTTTTATGTTTAAATTATATTTAAGTCTGAAACAAAGCCTGGTATAAGAGGAGACACAGAAAAACAAGTTTTTGCATATACTTGTTGGCCATTATAAGGATTTAGGATTTGTTTTAAATGCAATGGAAGAGTGAAATCATATGATGATATGTGGAACATAAAGAATAGCATGGAAGACGTTAGGAGAAGGAAGGGAAAATGAGGGGAGGAATCAGGGGGAGACAAACCATGAACTATGAACTATGGGAAACAAACTGAGGGTTTTAGAGGGGAGAAGGTGGAGGGATGAGTGAGCCCAGTGATGGGTATTAAGGAGGGCACCTACTGCATGGAGAACTGCCTGTTTTAGGCAAATAATGAGTCATGGAACACTACATCAAAAACTAATGATGGAGGCACCTGAGTTGCTCAGTGGGTTAAAGCCTCTGCCTTCAGCTCAGGTCATGATCCCAGGGTTCTGGGATCGAGCCCCACTTTGGGCTTTCTGCTCAGCAGGGAGCCTGCTTCCCTTCCCCTCTCTGCCTGCCTTTCTGCCTACTTGTGATCTCGTCTGTCAAATGAATAAATAAAATATTTAAAAAAAACTAATGGTGTACTGTATGGTAAGTAACGTAACATAAGAAAATTTTTAAAATGCAATGGAAGAGTTGTTTCAAACAGGGTACTCTGATTTGCTGTACATTTTAAGATCAATATAATCATTATAAGGGAGAATAGATTGCTTGGAGGAAAGAGAGGAAACAGTAAGACCAGTTAGGAGGATGTCAACTGTAAAGACAGTATCTATCCCCTGGTGACCTGGACTAAGTAACAGTGGTCACTGAAGGGAGATAATGATTCCAAATTAAGAACTGACATATAAACTCTTGCCAGTAGATCAAATGGGTGGCAGGAATTGAGAGAGGGGATCATCTTTGATGATCCAAAGATCCAAAGATCCAAAATCTTTCCAAAGATAGAAAGATTATATTTGTTTCTGGATGATGACATTATTCTTTGGGTAATGGAGAAGACAGAAGAGGAGAACACATTTGCAAGGCAAAGAGAATAGATGGTTAATTTTTTAGATGCAGAGTTGCAAGGTATCTATGAAACAGCCAAGTGCATATATTAGAGTCAGCCCTAGGATATGTGAGCTCTTTGTTGCACAGAGTTGAGGTCTTGACGAGAGATATAAATGGGAACATCATCAACCAACTGAGCTCTGAGAGATGCCAGTATTCGAGGCCAACTAGGGAAAAGATGGGTAACCACTCAAGGAAAGTGTGAAACAGATAATGCGGTGAGAGGAATGCCACAGGAGCCATTTTCTTGATACCAAGAGAGACTGTGTTCCCAGAATCTGGTTTCCAGGAAAGATGAGAACAGAAACTGTCATTGAATGTGTCATCATGGAGGTCATGATTATCTTAAGAGCATCTTCTTTGGAGTATTGAGGCAAAAGGCAGTTTGCAGTTGTGGAGGAATGGAATGGATTGAAAGCAGTAGAGATGTTATGTGAAGGTTTGACTGTGAGGTCGGGCAATGGAAATCTCTTGTTTTTGTACCACTTGAAAAACTCATTTCAGTCCATAAGTACTCAATATATGTGTGGAATCAATCTTACTAGTTATCAATATAGACATAAAAATCTAACAGATGTTTGGGTATATATTATGTGCTGTTCGAACAGAGGTATTCATGCCGAACTCTACTTCTATAATTAAAAGACCTATGGGAAGGGAAGAATAGAGCAGCCTACAGCAATTTCCCCTTCAGTGTTGGATTCTGTCCGTGAAGTCTTCACTGCCATTTCAACTCATTTTGTACCGTGGTCTTCCTAGATCTTCACATGAGTATCCATTCATCATAAAGTATTCTAGGATTCAGAAGAGAAAGAAGGATGGTATTATCCAAATACTACTGATATTTTATAGCGGAAATGACCAGACCATTTACTATGTCTAATCATGGTGATACATTCTTTAAAAAAAATAAGTTAACATTGTAATACTGGGATTTTCTATTACTATGCTTTCCTTATACAAATAATATTTATACAGGATCATATTATACTGTTATTTAAATGCATTATTTATATAATGATATTTTATTGTGGAACTTTTTTCCCCGGTCTATAATTTAGGTTATATGACCCCAAACTGCATGTTCTATTTTCCACAAGAAACAGATGTTGCACCAGTTATACATTTTTATATAATCAGAGCTGGGAATATTAAATATGAATGCATATGCAAGGGAAATACAGTCACATTGAAAATGATTTATTAAAAGTCATTTTATGAAACCATTTATGAAGTATCTATTTTTATATATGCAGATAGGTTCTGAGGAATATTTACTTTGAGACCAAATAATAATAATAGAAGTACTATCAGATAATTTGAAGGTTGACAATTTCAATGATAGAGAAATTGCTGCTCTTATTTAATGGTAATATGTTTCTGTTTATAGGCTTTATGCCTTTGTACTTATGTGCATTACCATGATTACATCATATTCATCATATACATATTACATTATGACATCACTAACTGGTTATGTTAAGTAATTGTTATACATTTAAAAACTAGTTACAAAATTATAGTTCCTTGTAAAAGAGTGCCACCGACACTCTTAGAATAATCTGTTTATCGGAAGAGTTTAAAAATCCTATACATTAGTTGCTATACATCAATTATATTTTCTGCTCACATCTGTACAAATTCAGCAACAAGATAAAAATCTGCTTGTGCTTTAATATAGAGACTAAATGTTTAATTAGTTTGATGTCATTTGTTTTATCATTGTAAAATGTTGCATCTCTGGCTTTGTTTAGGGCCTGAGGGTGCTCTTTTTGAACATTCAGTGGAGACCCCCCTCGTAAGAGCTGACCCATTTCAGGACCTGAGGTAAGAATTTTGTTCAAATATAAACTCTCTTATGGAAGATACCTGGATATGTACTGGAATAATATTTTAGCAGTCATTACCAGATCATATCTTATTGCACTAATTGTCTTTATCCTCATGATGTTCCACTTATTAAATAGTCATTAACTTACTAAAATCCAAAGGAAGTAACAAGTGCCACTCTATGTTTAATCCACCCAAAACAGAAAACTTACCATCTTAACTACTTCTTAGTATACAGTTCAAAAGTTTTAAGTACATTCCCAATGTTGTACAACCATCACTACCATCCACCTACAGAATTCTTTTCATTTTGCAAAACTAATACTCTGGCCAGTAAACGACTCCCCATTCTCACTCTACCAACCCCTGGAAACCACCATTCTACTTTCTGTCTCCACAATTTGACAACTCGAGGCACGTCCTAAAAGTGAAATCATACAGTATTTGTATTTCACTTAGCATGATATCCTCAACCTTTGTTTTATATTTACATAATGTCAGAATATACAAAATCACCTAGTACCAGATTATAAATGTATTCTTTGTAAGAGTCTCCATGTTCTTATGTGTACTTCAGTTTATCAATGCACTACGGAATGAATGACATTTATTGCTATAACTGTTTATTCCAATATTATATTTGTATTTTCTAACAAAATCAAATACTATTTTTTTAAAACAAGAGTCTAAAGTCTAAGGTGTTGTTTAAGATTATATTCAGTGTTTGAACTTGAAATATATGCAGAACAATTAATATCTTTTTTTTTCTTTTTTTTTATTAATTTTTTATTTTTTATAAACATATATTTTTATCCCCAGGGGTACAGGTCTGTGAATTCCTCAGAATTAAAAATAGAACTTCCCTATGACCCTGCCATTGCACTCCTGGGTATTTATCCCAAAGATACAGATGTAGTGAAAAGAGGGGCCATCTGTACCCCAATGTTTATAGCAGCAATGGCCACGGTCGCCAAACTGTGGAAAGAACCAAGATGCCCTTCAACGTACGAATGGATAAGGAAAATGTGGTCCATATACACTATGGAGTATTGTGCCTCCATCAGAAAGGATGAATACCCAACTTTTGTAGCAACATGGACGGGACTGGAAGAGATTATGCTGAGTGAAATAAGTCAAGCAGAGAGAGTCAATTATCATAAGGTTTCACTTATTTGTGGAGCATAACAAATAGCATGGAAGACATGGGGAGTTAGAGAGGAGAAGGGAGTTGGGGGAAATTGGAAGGGGAGGTGAATCATGAGAGACTATGGACTCTGAAAAACAATCTGAGGGGTTTGAAGGGGCGGTGGGGTGGGAGCTTGGGGTACCAGGTGGTGGGTATTATAGAGAGCACAGATTGCATGGAGCACTGGGTGTGGTGAAAAAATAATGAATATTGTTATGCTGAAAATAAGTTAATTAATATTTTTTTAAAAGTAGCCAACATTATTAAATAGATAGATGATAGATACAGAAAGAAGAAAGGAAGAAACCAACAGATGATTCAAATTCAGATCTGACTCCAAAGTCCATGTTCGTTGGGTATATTCTCTTCTAAGTGGTCCCTTGAGTGATTTATTCTTTCCATTTACAACCAGACTCCTCTAAATGATTGTATTATGTTCATATTTTCTTCTATAAATTCTTACCATAAACTGTCTTTCACTTTATATTTCTGAGTCCAGTACTATTACTATTCCTGGCCTGAATAAAGTGAGAGTGATTCTAGAATATCCTGAAAACAATGAATATGGGTTTTGTAGGGTCTAGATCATTTTGCATTTATAAATATATCTCTGAAATATACATCTTTATATAACATAAGTTTAAATTTTGATATGTGCTCAAATGATAGTCATAGAAGGATGACAATTATTTTCTTTAAGAAGAAAGGTAATTAATATGTATTTAAACTATATTTACATTTCTTACAGCAAAATCATTCACAAGGAAAGTAGGAAGTCTGATATGCTGCCTCCATTCTGACATGCTACTTTTCATTCATACGTGATATATTTCATTCATATATGATATAATTCATTCTTTTTTAAAAATTCAGCAAAAATATACTAAACATGTTTATGTACCAGAACAGTTGCTATTTCTACAGAAATAAAATGCCTGGATATAATGCTTTAATAATTTTAAAGTCTGTTAGGAATCATGCAAACAAGTTAGAACAATACAATTCTTTGTTCTGATGAAAGTCCAAAATATAGTGAGGGCATAAGCGAAAAAGCATAAAATCTTCCCAGGGTAATCTGAGATGATGTCATAGAGAAGGAAGCATTTGAATTGAAACTTAAGGAAATCAGTAGACATTAATATCACAGTATAAACTGTAAATCCTCTGTACCCAATGGGGATGTGGTGGCAATTAAGTTATTATTTGTAAATTTCTCAAAAGGATGCCTAGCACATAGTAAGTAATATAGGTGTGACTTCATTAGATAAATAAAGCGAAAGAACATGGGAACATTTACTCCTGTTTCAAACATTTGTAAATACTAGTTTCCTTATGAGTGAATGAATGAATGAATGAATGAGCAAATAAATATTTATAAATATATATTATATACTTATAAATATTGCTCAAATACCTATAAATACATCTCAGACAAGCTTATTCTTAGGTCCCAGTAACAAAGAAGAAATTCATTGTCAGAGCAAAGTAAAAGCTAAAGCCAAGATATATAAAATATCAGGAGGTCATAGAGCTTAAGGGCTAGGAATTTAGGTTTCATTTATTTTTTAATTTCTTTTCAGTGTACCAGAATTCATATCTTATGCACCACACTCAGTGCTCCATGCAATACGTGCCCTCCATAATACCCACCACCAGGCTCACCCAACCTCCCACCCCCTGCTCCTTCAAAACCCTCAGATTGTTTTTCAGAGTCTATAGTCTCTCGTGGTTCGTCTCCCCCTCCAATTTCCCCCAACTCCCTTCTCCTCTCCATCTCCCCAAGTCCTCTGTGTTATTTCTTATGTTCCACAAATAAGTGAAACCATATGATAATTAACTCTCTCTGCTTGACTTATTTCATTCCGCGTAATCTCTTCCAGTCCCGTCTATGTTGATAGAAAAGTTGGGGATTCATCCTTTCTGATGGAGGCATAATACTCCATAGTGTATATGGACCATATCTTCCTTATCCATTTGTCCACTGAAGGGCATCCTGATTCTTTCCACAGTTTGGCGATCATGGCCATTGCTGCTATGAACACTGGGGTACTGATGGCCCTTCTTTTCACTACATCTGTATCTTTGGGGTAAATACCCAGTAGTGCAATTGCAGGGTCATACAGAAGCTTTATTTTTAATTTCTTAAGGAATCTCCGCACTGTTCTCCAAAGAGGCTGCACCAACTTGCATTCCCACCAACAGTGTAAGAGGGTTCCCCTTTGAATTTCCCAAAAATTCATTCACTTTTGTTTCCCCTTTGAATTTCCCAAAAATTCATTCACTTTTGAGACATCTCTTGAAAGAAGCCGCTGTGGCTGATATCGAAGAGGTTACTACCTATGTTCTCCTCTATGATTCTGATGGATTCCTGTCTCACGTTGAGGTCTTTTATCCATTTCAAGTTTATCTTTGTGTACGGTGTAAGAGAATGGTCGAGTTTTGTTCTTCTTCATATAGCTGTTCAATTTTCCCAGCATGATTTATTGAAGAGAATGTCTTTTTCCACTGTATTTTTTTTTTCCTGCTTTGTCAAAGATTATTTGACCATAGAGTTGAAGGTCCATACCTGGGCTCTCTACTATGTTCCACAGGTCTATGTGTCTGTTTTTATGCCAGTACCGTGCTGTCTTGGTGATCACAGCTTTGTAGTAAAGCTTGAAATCAGGCAACATGATACCCCCTGCTTTGTTTTTCTTTTTCAACATTTCCTTAGCAATTCAGGGTCTCTTCTGATTCCATACAAATTTTAGGATGGTTTGCTCCAACTCTTTGAAAACTGCTGGTGGAATTTTGATCAGAATGGCATTGAAGGTATAGATTGCTCTAGGCAGTATAGACATTTTAACAATGTTTATTTTTTAATAGATTATAGGACTGTGATACCAAGGCATTGCTGTGTGTGTGTGTGTGTGTGTGTGTGTGTGTGTCAGAGAGAGAGAGCACATGAAATGCCCAGACTGAGATACCTTGTAAACCCTGGTCCCCTGAAAGATGTTTGAAACAATTTGCCTAGTAGTCTAAAGACGCTTGGTCTTGGTCCATGGGTTGAGTTACCCACAAGAAACTATGAATGATAGGCCTTTGCTTTGGCTAAGATCAGAGGACTAAACCCATACTACCTCATTGTATAAGAGCTCAAATCTAGAAAATTAATGTTAACTACATTAAAGCCAAGCTATAGTGAAGAAATTATCCCATTACCCATAACATAAAAACACCTATGGTAAAAATCCCTTGCTGAAAATGAGTTTACTGTAATAATAATAATAATATAATAATGAAAAGACAAAAAGTCAGCAGCCACTACAAGTTATCCCCTAAAACTCTAAGTAGTCGAACAAAGTAAGAGATTTTAAAACAAACATGAATAAAATGCTCAAAGAGGACAAAAAAACTGAATATAAAGATAAGGCAAAGTCAAAATAGTATGAAAATGGCAGATTTGGAAAAGAACAAAATTCAGATTCTAGAAATGAGAGATCAAGTAATGAAAATAAAATCAGTGGCAATGAGTACTTGGTTTGTTTGTTTGTTTGTTTTTAAGATTTTATTTATTCATTTGAAACAGAGAGCTACTGAAAGGGAGAGCAGGGGGAGGGGCAGAGGGAGAAGCAGACACCTGCTGAGCTGCTGGGAGCCAGAACATAGGGCTCCATCCCAGGACCCCAGGGTCATGACCTGAGCCAAAGGAAGTGGCTTAACCGACTGAGCCATCCAGGTGCCCACAGTCCTTTCTTTCCCATACCATTCTGCAATAAAAGGAATCAGGATTCTTAAGAGCAGTGGCAAATTCTAGGACCGGGGCAGTGAATGTAGAGGATAAATTTGGAGCATTTTGCAGCACCAGTGAATGAGATGTGCTCAAAAATCAAAACAGCAAGAGTACATCAAAAGGACAAGGGGCCAAATGAAAGAGTTCCCAGTCCAAAAGCTTTCAGTCAAAGCTGGACAATTTAAGCAAAATAAATTTTAACATATTGGATCATAACGCAAAGCAGGTGGGAATCAACTCTCCATGACTTTTAGATTCCATCAAATACACTGTAAAGTGATGAGTCTTCTTTCAAAATGAGTGTTTCTAATGTGACAGAAATGGTATCTTTTGCAAATACTTAAATTTATGTAAAACACAGTGTGAACCTAAAAATGGGTAATGGGCACCTAGTTTTTCAGACTTCTTTCAGACAGCCATGAAGAGCACTGCTCTGGGTTGGCTCTTCTACCAAGTTTCACAGAGTGTTGGTTTCTGATGTGAACATACTGAACTTTGCCAAACCTGGCCAGCATACCTCCAGGTGCTTTGTGCTGATTTATAATTCCGTGAGCAGTGTGAGTCTCTTTTCTCACCTTTTTCCAGCATTTCAGTGTCAGGCTTTATGAACTTTTTCATGCTGATGAGTGTTATCATGTGTTATTTTACATTTCATTTCCCTGGTGACTAGGGTGGTTAAGCATCTTTCATATTTCTGTTCTGTTATTAAGGCTCCTGCTTCTGGAATTTACTCCATCTGCTCTGCTGCTTTAGTTACTTTGTAAAGCAGATTTATAGGGATTAAAATGTATATATATTCTGAATATTAGCATTTTTCCTATTAACACTTTCTACTAATTTTTAATGTTTATATACTCAAAATTATTCTTTTTTTTTTATTAAATCTGGATTTTAAACCATAGTTTGAAACTTTCCTTACAGAAAGAGGAAGTTGTCAGCCCCATTATTGGTCTGGCTTTCCCTTTTACATCAAGATAGATTGTAGAAGGCACCTTAAATAGGGACTCAGTCGGTTAAGCGTCTCCCTTCAGCTCAGGTCATGATCCCATGGTGTTAGGATCCAGTCCCACATTGGGCTCCCTGCTCAGCAAGGAGCCTGCTTCTCCCTCTGCATTCCTCTCTCTCTGTCTCTCATGAATAAATAAATAAAATCTTAAAAAAAAAAAAAGATAATTGTAGATCCCTGATACATTTAGAGGTTATTCTTGTGTGAGGTATAAGGTGTAAGGTCTGCATCTAATTTTATCTTTTCCAGTCGGCCAAACAGAGGTTCCAACAATTAGATTATTAACTAGAAATTCTACCTTTGCTGCTACAATTTGAAGTACAACCTTTATCATGTATTAAATTTCCGTATCCACATGGGTCTGTTTGTATGTTTTCTGCCCTATTTGCTAGACTTTCTATTCAGGTCCCAGTACCAACCTTGTTAAACAGGATTTAGAAGATATTTTAAGGTCAAATAGGATTATTCTCTCTCTTTGTCTCTCTCTCTCTCTCACACACACACACACACACACACATCCACGTACCCTTGTACTGACTTTTTCAACATCTCTCTGTCAGTTCTTGTTTATTTTTCCATATGAACTTGAGTGTTAACTTGTTTAGTTCAAGAAAAAGCATATTCTTTTATTAGGATTATGTTTAATTCATAAATTAGGGAAAACTGACATCATTTATCCAAAAACATAGGGTGTTTTTCTATTCATTAAAGTCTATTTTTGTCCTTTCAGGAGAACTTAAAAGTTTTCTGACATATTTCTAGTTAAGTTTAACAAGAATAAGTTTAATGAGTTTACATAATTCATGTTAAGTTTATCCCTAAGCGTCTCTGCTTATCTTTGTTTCAATTATAAATGAGGTTTTATCCTATCTACCGTCATAATCCTCTGACAAAGTATTGTTTTGGATATGAAAGCCACTGATTGTTGTGTATTAATTTTATTTAAAGAACCTTACTGAACTTTTTATTCTTTGAGTCCATTTTATGTTGGCGCCTTGGGATTTTTTAGGTACGCAGTCCTAGCATCTGCAATATACTTTTACACCTTCTTTTCCAACTCTGTGTCTCCAACTGATTTATCTCACCCCCTGTCCCAGTATCAGTAGAGCAGTTGAGAAACAAGTGGAGGTAGTATGCATCCTGGCTTTTTCCCAGCCTGAAGGGAAATGCAATTGGTGTTCCTCTATTAAGTAAGATGATGTGAATGTATATTTTATTAAAAAAAACAAATAAATAAATATCAGTTTCTATTTTGTATTGAATGGCTGTTAAATTTTCTCAAAGGTTCATTAGCATTTATGATGATATTTATATTTATATATCCTTTAGGTGTATTAATACAGTGTATTATGTTAATGGATTTTCTAATACTGGAACAATTTTGCACTCATTGAGTGAATTTTCCTTGGTCACAGTATGTTCTTTCCTTACAATGATGTTCAATTCTACCTGGTAATATTTTATTTAGAATCTTCATACTTCTATACATAAATGATATTGGTCTGCAGCTTTCCTTTTGGTGTGCTGTTTTTTTGTAAAGTTTAGGTAATGATGTTATTCATGCTTCAGTGAATAGGAAGATTAGGAGGATTTCCTAAATTAGGAGGATTTCCTTCATTATCAATGTTCTGGAATAATTTTTGGACAGTTGGATGCTCTGATCTCTAAAGGTTTCATGGAATTCTCTGTGAAATCATATGGGTCTGAGGAATTTTTAAAAAATAATTCCTTAAGAGTGTAATTCTTCTTTTATGGAAATTTGTCTTTTTAAACCTGTACGTTTAATAAGGGTCAATTTTGACCACCTGTATTTCTCTAGGAAATTAATAATTTTATCTAGTTGTGTAACGGTCTGAAAGTGGTATCTTGGGAATTTAATTCCTTCTGTTTTAGTGTTTTTTTAAAACAATTCATTGATTAAAAAAATCAGTGTCTACAAATGCATAATTAACGAATGAATTATTGATTGATCTCAGCTTGCATAAACACATTTCTTGCCCCAAATGTTTATTTTTCATTTATCACAGGTTACCGTCTTGAATATACTTAAACAAGGAAAACAATTTGTGCCTCATGGTAACTGACAGTTTATGGTATGGCTGGTTTTCCTTAATTCTTGCAGTTCAAAAAAAAAAAAAGGAAAAATCATAAAATATCAAAGCAAAACAGTACATTTAGTCAATTCACCAAGCAAAAGCATTTGGAAGCATTGAAAGTTTCATCCACTAACAAAAACTAAAAGGGCTGCCTTGGCTGTCTGCATCAACAGAGTGTGCAGCTGTTGATCTCAAGGTTGTAAATTCAATCCCCACATTGGGTGTAGAGATTACTTTAAAAATAAAATCTAGGAGGAGTCAAGATGGCGGAGAAGTAGCAAGCTGAGACTGCTTCAGCTAGC
>NC_081571.1:4393145-4460935 GCF_022355385.1 Mustela nigripes
CAACATGGAAGCTTAAGTGGGTAGAAGAAGAATAAATGAAACAAGATGGGATTGGGAGGGAGACAAACCATAAGTGACTCTTAATCTCACAAAACAAACTGAGGGTTGCCGGGGCGAAGGGGTTTGGGAGAAGGGGGTGGGGTTATGGACATTGGGGAGGGTATGTAATTTGGTGAGTGCTGTGAAGTGTGTAAACCTGGTGATTCACAGACCTGTACCCCTGGGGATAAAAATATATGTTTATAAAAAATAAAAAATTAAAAATAAAATCTAAAAAACAAGTTTCATCCAATAACAGAATAATGAAAATAAATGCTTAAGGACTTAGGTTTATTGGACACTAGTGCTTGAGCATTAGTGAAGGGAGTGAACTCTTTCAAAAACACTTTCATTTTTCATATTTAGGTCTTTAAGCTAACCAGATTTGCTTTCTCATGTGGGGTGTATCACTATGTTTCAATTGTTTTGCTAGGGGTTAAATTTCTGGATTTGTGATTTAATCCCCTACAGTAAAGTTTCTAACTTTTAATAGGTGAATTTAACTAATTATATCTATTAAGATCACTGATTTATTATACATATTTCTGTGGTATTATGTTTTATATACTGTGCTTTTTCTTTTTCTTTTTTTCTTTCTTTTTTTTTTTTTTTGTAGACATTGTTGTTTCTGACCTTTGGTTGGATTATTAAACTTCTCCTTATTCTCCCTGCCATATTTCCCTCCAGTGGTTCTGGTTACATTATTGTAATGATTACCCTTTGTATTTTATATGCATGGAGATAAATTAATACTTTCTAATTCAGTTTGTCATTGTCATTCTCTTCTCAAAGTATAGCAAATAATTTAGAAAGTTATTCCCTTCCAAACTTCACTTTGCATGTTTTTTCAACTTTGCTTTTATTCATCTCTCTGATTATGTCTTTTAGGAAATACAGATTTAGCTTTTCTCACATACTGTGTTGATTCTTTTTCTAATGTCCATCACCGCTTCTACCAAAATACTCATTTCTTCTGGTTTTAGTTTCTATAAGTATTTTCTTTAGTGACGATCTGCACTGACAGAAACTTTTCCTTCTGGGCCTGAAATGTCTAGTCCTTTCATAGTTGAATGATGGCTAAGTTGGGATATATTTCTAGACTGACAATTTTATATCAGCATTATTAAGATATTATTCATTACTGTTGGGTCTTTGGTAAGTAAGCAATTTGTTTTCATTCTGAATACTTTTAAGATTTTCTCATAATCTTACCAGAAAGCATTTGGGTACTGGATATGTCTTAATTCGTACTTGGGCATTGGTGTACCTATTCAGTTTTAGGAACTCATGTTATTTTTCAGTTCTGGAAAATGATTAAACATTACCTCTTCATATCTGTATCTTCTCATTCTCTAGAGTATCGGCATTCTTCACTTGTGGTCTGTGGATCCGCTGGGTGTCCAAGAACAGAATTTAGTGGGTTAATGATTTTGAATGTGAAAAAGAAATCCTTCATTTTCACTGATCTCTGATTGAAATTTAGCATTCCTTCAACAAGCCACAATGGTATTAGTAGTTTCTTTGACTTTCTCATTTGTAGAAGGCAGAGATACTTTAATATCACATAAAGGTTAGAGCAAGTATCTCAAAACACATTACATCTGTTCTTCACTGCTTTGAAATTACATTAGTTGTAAGCCCTCTGGCCAGATCTTATTTAATTACTAAATAAGCTCTTAAATTGATGTATTACCCATTTAAGTAATTTTTACATTTGTATTTATTTTTTTTTACATTTGTATTTAAAAGTCATTTGTTTCCTTTGAAATTCTGTGCTTTATTTTAAAACATTAAACATTTTATGCCTTTAAAAACATTAAGCACTTGTCATTCCTCTGCTTACATCCTTTAAGTCACTTGAATGTTAGATTCCTAAGGGCAGAAAGTTGGTCTGCCTTGTTTGCTACTGTTTTTCTATAAATCTAGAAGAGCACATAATAGGGGTCTAATAAATAAGGGTTAAATGACTAAATACATTATTCCCCACACTTTTAGATCAAAGACCAACACAGTTAACATAATTTAGTGGTTAGCATTGCCTGTCAGTGGACATAATCTAGCCCTTACATGATTTGGCCAGTGCTACCTCTAGACCAGCTTTTTTTTTTTTTTATCAATTTGTATTTATGCTTTCTGGTCTCTTATCCTATGTACAAAATTTAGGCTTAATGTAAGCCTGAAAGAGCTTAAAATCAAAACATTATCCATAAATTTCAGTAATTTTTCCCCTTTGTTTGAATGGCACTAACTTGACATGAGCAATAAATATACAATCATACATGCTTGACTAGTTATATTCTCTAAATTCAAAAGTGAATATGGGTGAAGGTATATTATACCGTGTGTGCATGTGTATACACACACAGCTTATTTATTTGGTATATTTCTGGGTCACTGTTCAAAATTTTTTGTTCCTCATATAAGTGATGAGTAAGCATTTATATATTCACATATTTGATGAAAGGGTTGGATATCCAAGTAGCAAAATAAAATATAAAAAAAGAGAAAAAACTGAGTTGTTTTATGTCTGACTTCTCTTCAGTGTGTTCATGGAAATGTATACTTCAGAGCATTCTAATCACAGCCTTTTTTGGTAGAATATGTCCCAAGTTGTGCTGAATTGAGATATTTCATCTTCAAGGCTAGAAACAATGAAAAGGGGAAGAAATTTGCTATTCCAGAAGCACCATATTATAATATGGTTAAAAACTAGTAGTTGGCCCTGTTGAAGTCATTTTGTTGTTCGGTAACTAATCTTTGATACAAACTCACCTTCACTAAGATCTTTAAAATCACAAATGGATTGCCTGAAATGGACCAGACCTTGGTAAGCTGCTACATGTCTTCCTCCCCCTCCTTTTCTTCCCCATCTCCTCCCCCTTTTTTCTATCAATCCAGGCAGGAAAAATATAGACAACTAACAGACATCAAGTAGCAAAATGGGCAGGCAGTCAGCAGACCAAATCTCTAGATGTATTCAAGCATTTCCCCATAACCTAAGCTTAACATAATTTGACCAGTAAATTCTATAAATGTCTCTGTTTCCTTGTACTCAAAGTAAACATAAATTTCAAAATGTGTAACAGATCAAATTTTACATATTGGGATGTACATAAAAAAATGAAACTGTTTTCTGTGACAAGCAGTGGTAGACAAAAACTTGCCAATTAAATGCAGCAATTCCTCTGAGCTAAACATTTACAGAATAAATATTCAATCAGTTCAAATGCAAATTAATGACCCAAGGTACCTCTCTCCTCTGGAGCCACTCCCCTTTCTCTCTCTCACCACTGCCTACTCTAATCTTACTCTGCTGTGAGAGGATTACAGACTGTTTTGTATCCTGTTCCACTTCTCATTGATCTTTAAACATTTCAATCAGATCATCCTTTCAGGTTGTTGAGTTGGGTTACGTTGGGTTGAGTTGAGTCAGGTTGGGTTTGAGGCTCTAAAAATCTTTCAAATGATCGTGTCGTGCCACCTGGTGGAAATTTAGTATTTTTCAGGCAGAACCAAATGGAATTTCTCATATACTCCTAGTTCTCTAAGTTTGATTTAATCACAAGGAGATTCTGATGAATTATGCAAAAACAAAGCCAGCTGAGGCAGTCTCCATTCTGTTTCCCAACCCTATCAGTTCAGTATTTTCCCAAAAGAAATCTTCACATCTGCCCTCTAATCCTCCTAAATTAAAAAAAAAAAAAAAAATTAATAAATAAACGCAAACAAAACCTAAAGACTAACCTTACATTCCATTTTATGAAGAGGTAGTCAATGAATGTCTTACCTAGAAGTTTGTCTTTTTCCCAGACAGGTTTGTGTTTTCAGTAAAAAGATAGTTCTACAAAGTTATTTAGAAATAGCAGTTTCTTCTGGTGTGATATGCAGAGTGCTTAAACCTGCCATCTGAAACTACCATGTGGGGGATACAGCTGTGTAATGTTTTTATATGTTTTTAGAGTATAGTAATGTTGTAGACTCATATTGATGGGAAGTTAATTTCTTTACTGCACATTATTTCTGGATTTCTTGGTAAAGAATGTACACTCTATTAGCATTCAAGAATGACATCATGATACTATATTAATTGTATTTTGTATGCAAAGCCATTCAATGAGGGATTCCTTGGGTGGCTTTTTTTTTTTTTAATACTATTTTTTTGTTGTTTCTTTCCCTCATTTCAGATTAGAATCCCCCACACGGAGTCTAAGCATGGATGCCCCAAAGGGTGTTCATATTAAAGCTCATGCTGGGAAAATTGAGGCTCTTTCTCAAATGGATATCATTTTTCAAAGTAGTGATGGAATGGTGAGTTTGGTGTATGAAACTCCTGTTGTATGTCCTGATGACTTTCAGAGCAGACAGAAACTATCAATTCTTCCATACCTACTGATCCAACTACTCTCAATGGGGCGGGGTCACTGGGCATTACCTGTAAATTACAACCATGAACCGTTGTTGCCTTTCACGCTATGCTTGCTCACATCAAATTATGTTTAAATAAAAATTAAATATGAAAAATTAGAGCTTTAAAAGTCAGCCTCAATAAAGATAAAATCTGGAACTTCAAGTCCAGAAATAAGACATCACGGTACAAGCCAAAGCCATAATGAGGCAGTAGAGCCCTCTCTACTTCACACTGCTTGCTCTAATACTAGATCGATTTATTACCCGAGTTCAGGAACATTAACAGGCCTCTCCAGACCTGGACCTATCTTCTCATTTGTCAGTAGGAAAAATAAGATTTGCTTAACTATGTCACAGGGCAGTGAGAAAACAATGTGGTAATATGGCTGGCAACATTTTGAAATTACTATATTGATTTGCTACTAAGAGAAAGGTATGGTTGAGGCAGTAAATGGAGGCCATGAGAGGCAGCTCATGAGTGTGGACAGGACCTGTCCATTAGCAGGCTGCTAGTAGAATGTAAAAGACATCTAGTGAAGCCCTTTCAAGTTGTAATTTAAGAAGTTATGGTGCCAAGAGCAGATAAATGCAAAAATGGAAGTCAAGCATTTTGGATCTCATTACTAAATTATAATGTCACTTCATACTTAGAATATATTACCTATTACCTTGAAAAAATACTAATTTTAGTTTTGAAATAGTCTCACTTGTTTCCACAAATAAGGTGCCATTTTTATAGTAGCACATAGACTGACTCTTAAGTTAATCTCCCTTATTACTGGGAGATAGTTCAAAGTGAGGGGATATATTCCCATAAAGATAACGCAAGTGATCAAGGAAGGGGTATGTAGACTGCCAGTGACTAGAGTTTGCTAGAAGAGCAAGAAAATAAATACATAAATAACAACTAGAAAACATATTCACTGATTAACCATAAGAAACGAGAGTGGAGAAGCCAACAAGGAAAAGCTAAACGCACATTAATGAAAACCAGGTAGCCTCAGAACAAAAGCACTGGACAATAGCATAAGTAGGCTCTGTATTTAAAAAAAAATACAATACACATTTACTTTCATTTACTCTGGTGGTGTCCCAGACCTCAAGGTAAAGCTTTGCTTCTGATATTGTTCCACCCGCTGCTGCCCATGGCAGTGGTCAGTCTTCCAAGAGGGCATACAGACTGCAAGCATCGGGTTATGAAAAAAGTGGAGTTCATGGATGAGAGGAAGTGTCCAACATTGTTTGCAAGGAAAAACATTATGCCCGCCCATGACATGCTTTAATTCCTTCTAATAAGTAAACGCCCCGGTATGGGTAAGATTGGGCTACTCAGTGGGACGGTTCCTTGTTCCCAAAAAGATCTCCCAACCTCAATTCATGGCCATCTGGTTACATTTCAATGTAACTAAGTTGTCATGGGAACAAAAATCCCAATAGCTTTCATTTAATTTTAGTTGGCTCTGGTCTGTGTATCTACTGCTTTTTCCACATCTAAGAGAAGGCAGCTGAGTTTCAAATAACATTTTAGAAGTTAGGGAAATGGTTGGTAGCTAATAGGGTAGTTAGTAGCCTCTCACAGGAAAACAAAACCAGCAGAAATTTCAACATTCAGAGGTAAAAATTATTTAGATGAACTTATTTCTGAGGCCTGTATTTTATCCTAATGGGGGTAAAGAAGTTGATTTAGCATAAAGTCAGATTAGGTCACAAGACATATGTGAATTAACAAAACTTTTTTTTTTTTCAGATAATTCTGAAAGGTATTTTTAGTATAGCATCATAAATCTTCCTACCTCAACTAGCACAATGGGTTTAAAAATAAAAAAGACTTCTCTTCAATTTGGAGAAGGAGTTATGAAGCCCCTGCCTGAATGGAAAACAGAAATAGGCTTTAAAAGAGCCTGATAATATCTTGAGTCAGGTGCCTGTTTCATTTTCTTTGCAAAGAAGAAACTAATCTGTTTGGAGCATTTTGAGATAGGAGTTTCAGGCTATCGTGTTGATTCTCCTTTACCACTTCATCTCTTGTTTTCTCCCAAACAGCTTGTGCTTGATGCTGAAACTGTGTGTTTACCCAAGTTGGTTCAGGGGACTCAGGGTGCCGCCGGCAACTCACAAAGACTGTATGAAATCTGTGTGTGTCCGGATGGGAAGCTTTACCTGTCTGTGGCTGGCGCAGGTACCACGTGCCATGAAAACAGTCACATCTGTCTCTAAAGCCCCTGAGTTGTCCACGGAGCACCTGCCTCATTTCAGTGAGCTTTATAGATGCTGACCTCAAGCCTTCACACCAAGAAACTTGACTTCTGGTGGATGGTGGATGGAAAGCAGGAGGGCACGCTTTCAAAAGGAACTCAGAAAAATGTACCAGTGATGGTGTTCTGATGAAAATACATGTGCATGTGCATACATGGTATGTGCATATTAGACACAAAAGTCTGGCAATAACCAAAAAAAAAAGTCTTTATTCCACTAGGTTTATTTTCATCAGCACCATTGTGACTTTTTCTTTTTTGTGGATAATCAATCTACAATGAAATATTTAATTGCTCTGTGGAATTAATTTATGCTGTTCAACTGTGAATATCTAATTCCCCATAAAAGTAACATCCGTCAATACTAAAATGCCCCCAAAGTTCCATGTGCTGTTCCCACTGTATCACCCAAACCCACAAGTTCTCTCATTTTAATGCAAAGTGTGTCAGGTTTCACAAGAAATCATCAGGTTTTGAGGGGACTTGAGTTGATCTGATTTTCAATATGTAATCAAAGGAATAAATTATATAAGATCAATCATGTTTTCTTTATATATATAGTCATAAGCAATAAAAATCAACATACATTTTTCATAAACTTCAGTTTGTCTTCCTTCCTTTAATCCCTATGACAGTGGTTTGAGGTAATATTTTCCCCCAAGTTAATTGGTAATTAAAAAAAGGTTCCGCTAGGACAAGTCAGAAGGTCATGCAGCAGCTAGTGGAACTAAACTGAAATGTGATCCTACATATGAACAGCTGTTTTCGTTTCGAAAATCTCTGGTATGTTGTCTCATTCCATCCAAACACCAACCTGCGTGATAACTATGTAGATGGGGTGATATTCTTTGACAAGTGAAGAAACCAAAGTCCACTAGGATCAAACAGCTAATAGGTGGTGGGACTCAAAACTGCCCAGCCTGTGTGTTAACCTCTTATACAACAGTAACAGACTAGATGTTACTTCATAGAATCAGAGTCTTCATTTTTGAAAGTAGCTTTAATACCAGCTGGTTGCATGTGTTGCTATGTAAGTCAAATAGGACACAGTGAACCTATGAAAACAGGCTGGCCTTGTGTAAGCCCCTCACTAACTTGTAAAATGCCAGTCATCACAAAGACTGGTGGGTTTGGTTTGGTTTGGTTTGGTTTGGTTTTGTGTTTTACCAGTTGTTATAATTAGGATCTCCAAGTAGCACAAGATGTGGTAGGACCAACAGCATTGCAATTTTCTATTTATAGGATTTATAACTGTAAACACGAGTTCAGATTCATTTTCTGCAGTCTCAGAACTGAAAGTAGAAAACTGAACTTTTGATTTCTCGTGCTGTTTTTTTAACAAGGTCATTTAATAGCATTGCGTGCTTAGAACAAATCCTGTATTTTCAAACTTATGTGCATAAACACTGAAATTACAAAACAAAAATTAGGTGTGTCCTGAGTGGTTAAGAGCAAATTCAGCTCTAAATATAATGCACCCAAAGTTTCACAAGGGGTGGGTATTTTTAGGTTATAAATTGGTATTCACCTTTTCCATTTAGTAAAGTCCTGATTGCTTCAGTTAATGTCTTCTTTCCTGCTACAGCATTCCTACTGTCCTAGGGGAGTCCATTTTGCGGCAAATTAAACTTTTTTACTATTAAATCTGACATGTTGATCTTCATCTTTTTGACTTGTACCTACTCAGCTGGTTTGGAAATTGAAAAAGAAACAAGGGCTATTTTTGGAGGTTACTCAAATATCAACACTCAATAGGGTTGCCTTGGCCTGGTCTTATTTACTCTCTTGCTCCATGTTTGTGCAAAACCAATGTCTTCAAGCTTGGATGGCACAAAGTCAAGAAAAAGAATCAAGGAGGAATTATGGAGGATAGAACCCTTTCAATAAAAGATGTTATTTGGAATCATGAAAGAAGTTGCAGATAGCTGCATTCTCCAAAGTGATAAGGAATTTATCCCCAGTTAAAATCAAAACTTTTAGATAGGCTGTATTATAAAATATAGTACATAAATCTATCTTTTAAAACACATTATGCAATTTAAATGTTCCTTAAAAGTCCAAGGTCACACTATGAACATACCTAATGAGCTGTGTACACCAATACTCCTATATACTAAGTGGTTGGAGACTATTGAGTGTTGATATTTGAGTAACCTCCAAAAATAGCCCTTGTTTCTTTTTCAATTTCCAAACCAGCTGAGTAGGTACAAGTCAGAAAGATGAAGATCAACATGTCAGATTTAATAGTAAAAAAGTTTAATTTGCCACAAAATGGACTCCCCTAAGACCCGAGGATTACAGGATCCCCTCCCGTCTTAGGGAGAGCTGTGGGCCCCTGACTTCCCACAGCTCGCACATGGAAGAGGATGGACCAATGTCCCTATTCTGAAGGCAGCCAAATTCAAAGTAAAAGGAAAGGGTGAACTACATGTTGGTGGCCTTCCCCCCAAATCCAGCCACCAGGTCGATCTCGACTGCTCTGGGGTCAGTGAAGGAGAGCAGAAGCTGTTCAGAAAGGCTGTTAGGTGGTGTCTATCTAGTTTTTTGTCCCTTCCTTCCCTGATTTAAAACCTCAATTCCTACTCCACCTTAGCAGTTTGCCCTCTTAAATTCCATTTCAGATTCACTGTTGTTTCAAAACCAAATAAACTTTTGTATCAGGTGTAAACATGCAGGCAGAACAAGAGGATCTAAGGACACTGCTAGGTCGAAATTCATTTTTAACTGAATAGCGCAGCTCCACTTCTAGGTGTGTGCACCTACCTGTCCCCAACACCTGAGAGAACGCCTGCACGCGGTGCGTGCGAGCTGTTTGTGAGTGAATGAATGAATGAATGAATGGCACTACTTTAAACCATATTTGTTCAAACAAGAGAACGGAAAAAACCTTTGGAAGCCAAAGCGCGAGGACATTCCATGGGCAATTAGCAGCTTGAGCAGCGGGCAAGTGGGTCACACTCTGGATCACGCCCCCACTGCCCCCACAGTCACCGGTCACTTCCTGGAAATAGATCTCCCCGTGTATCTACATCTGGACATCTACTACTGGTTCTGTTTCTCAGGTAGAACCCTGATGAATACAGGACTAATTAAAATCTTCTCTAACTACTCTTTTCTACCAGCACTACAAATTTTACCCTCGAGCGCTACAAAACACAGGAAGTCTGGAAGATGTCGACTGGCACCCAGGGAAGAGAATCCCACACATCCATGTATCAGACGATCAGACCTGTGAACAACTACTCTTTATTTTTTTAAACACTACTTGAACATTTTGCCAACGTCGCCCTTGGGCTCTCGGCACTCCCAACCCACCCCCCTCCACCAAAAACAACTCCCCACTACTTTTTATTTTTTTACTCATTCATTCATTCACTCCTTTTGTTATATTAAATTTATTTTTTAATAAACATATAATGTATTTTTATCCCCAGGGGTACAGGTCTGTGAATCGCCAGGTTTACACATTTCACAGCACTCATCATAGCACATACCCATCCAATGTCCATATCCCCACCACCCTCTCCATCCCCCCGCCCCCAGCAACCCTCAGTCTGTTTTTTGAGATTAAGTCTTTTATGGTTTGTCTCCCTCCCAATCCCACCTTCTTTCATTTTTTCTTTTCCTACCCCCCAGTCCCGCCACATTGCATCTCCACTTCCTCATATTGGGGAGAGCATATGATAGTTGCCTTTCTCTGATTGACTTATTTCGCTAAGCATAATACCCTCTAGTTCCATCCACATCGTCGCAAATGGCAAGATTTCATTTCTTTTGATGGTTGCATAGTATGCCATTGTGTATATATACCACATCGTCTTTATCCATTCATCTGTTGATGGACATCTAGGTTCTTTCCATAATTGTGGACATTGCTGCTATAGACATTCGGGTGCATGTGCCCCTTATGAGCACCACGTTTGTATCTTTAGGATATATACCCAGTAGTGCAATTTCTGGGTCATAGGGGAGCTCTATTTTCAGTTTTTTGAGGAACCTCCACTGTTTTCCAGAGTGGTTGCACCAGCTTGCATTCCCACCAACAGTGTAGGAGGGTTCCCCTCTCTCCGCATCCTCACCGGCATCTGTCACTTCCTGACTTGTTAATTTTAGCCATTCTGACTGGTGTGAGGTGGTATCTCATTGCGGTTTTGATTTGTATTTCCCTGGTGCCGAGTGATGTGGAGCACTTTTTCATGTGTCTGTTGGCCATCTGGATGTCTTCTTTGCAGAAATGTCTGTTCATGTACTCTGCCCATTTCTTTTTCTTTTTAATTAAATTTATTTATTTTCAGCATAAAAGTATTCATTATTTTTTCACCCCACCCAGTGCTTCATGCAATCCGTGCCCTCAATAATACCCACCACCTGGTACCCCAACCTCCCCCCCCCCCCGCCACTTCAAACCCCTCAGATTGTTTTTCAGAGTCCATAGTCTCTCCTGATTCACCTCCCCTTCCAATTCTTGATTGGATTATTTGTTCTTTGGGTGTTGAGTTTGCTAAGCTCTTTATAGATTTTGGATACTAGCCCTTTATCTGATATGTCATTTGCAAATATCTTCTCCCATTCTGTCAGTTGTCTTTTGGTTTTGTTAACTGTTTCCTTTGCTGTACAAAAGCTTTTGATCTTGATGAAATCCCAATAGTTCATTTTTGCCCTTGCTTCCCGTGCCTTTGGCGATGTTCCTAGGAGGAAGTTGCTGCGGCTGAGGTCAAAGAGGTTGCTGCCTGGGTTCTCCTCAAGGATTTTGATGGATTCCTTTCTCACCTTGAGGTCCTTCATCCATTTTGAGTCTATTTTCATGTATTGTGTAAGGAAATGGTCCAGTTTCATTTTTCTGCATGTGGCTGTCCAATTTTCCCAGCACCATTTGTTGAAGAGGCTGTCTTTTTTCCATTGGACATTCCTTCCTGCTTTGTCAAAAATTAGTTGACCAGAGTTGAGGGTCTATTTCTGGTCTCTCTATTCTGTTCCATTGATTTATGTGTCTGTTTTTGTACCAGTACCATGCTGTCTTGATGATGACAGCTTTGTAATAGAGCTTGAAGTCTGGAATTGTGATGCCACTAACTTTGGCTTTCTTTTTCAATATTCCTTTGGATATTCAAGGTCTTTTCCGGTTCCATATAAATTTTAGAATTGTTTGTTCTATTTCTTTGAAAAAAATGGATGGGATTTTGATAGGGATTGCATTAAATGTGTAGATTGCTTTAGGTAGAACAGACATTTTCACAATATTTGTTCTTCCAGTCCAGGAGCATGGAACATTTTTCCATTTCTTTGTGTCTTCCTCAATTTCTTTCATGAGTACTTTGTAGTTTTCTGAGTATAGATTCTTTGCTCTTTGGTTAGGTTTATTCCTAGGTATCTTATGGTTTTGGGTGCAATTATAAATGGGACTGACTTCTTAATTTCTCTTTCTTCTGTCTTGTTGTTAGTGTAAAGAAATGCAATTGATTTCTGTGCATTGACTTTATATCCTGACACTTTACTGAATTCCTGTATAACTTCTAGCAGTTTTGGAGTGGAGCCTTTTGGGTTTTCCACATATAGTATTATATCATCTGCAAAGAGTGATAGTTTGACTTCTTCTTTGCCGATTTGGATGCCTTTAATTTCTCTTTGTTGTCTGATTGCTGAGGCTAGGACTTCTAGCACTATGTTGAACAGCAGTGGTGATAACGGACATCCTTGCCAAGTTCCTGACCTTAGTGGAAAAGCTTTCAGTTTTTCCATTGAGAATGATATTTGCAGTGGGTTTTTCATAGATGGCTTTGACAATATTGAGGTATGTGCCCTCTATCCCTACACTTTGAAGAGTTTTAATCAGGAAGGGATGCTGCACTTTGTCAAATGCTTTTTCAGCATCTGTTGAGAGTATCATATGGTTCTTATTCTTTCTTTTATTAATGTATTGTATCACGTTGATTGATTTGTGGATGTTGAACCAACCTTGCAGCCCTGGAATAAAACCCACTTGGTCGTGTCCTTTTAATCCTTTTAATGTACTGTTGGCCAGTATTTTGGTGAGAGTTTTCGCATCTGTGTTCATCAAGGATATTGGTCTGTAATTCTGTTTTTTGGTGGGATCCTTGTCTGGTTTTGGGATCAAGGTGATGTTGGCCTTAGAAAATAAGTTTGGAAATTTTCCTTCCATTTCTATTTTTTGGAACAGTTTCAGGAGAATAGGAATTATCTTCTTTAAATGTTTGGTAGAATTCCCCTAGGAAGCCGTCTGGCCCTGACTTTTGTTTGTTGGGAGATTTTTGATGACTGTTTCAATCTCCTTACTGGTTACGGGTCTGTTCAGGCTTTCTATTTCTTCCTGGTTCAGTTGTGGTAGTTTATATGTCTCTAGAAATGTATCCATTTCTTCCAGATTGTCGAATTTGTTGGCGTAGAGTTTCTCATCGTATGTTCTTATAATTGTTTGTATTTTTTTGGTGTTGGTTGTGATCTCTCCTCTTTCATTCATGATTTTATTTATTTGGGTCCTTTCTCTTTTCTTTTTGATAAGTCTTGCCAGGGGGTTGTCAATCTTATTCTTTCAAAGAACCAGCTCCTAGTTTTGTTGATTTGTTCTATTGTTTTTTTTTTTAGTTTCTATTTCATTGATTTCTGCTCTGATCTTTGTGATTTCTCTTCTCCTGCTGGGTTTAAGCTTTCTTTGTTGTTCTTTCTCCAGCTCCTTTAGGTGTAGGGTTAGGTTGTGTACCTTTCTTGTTTCTTGAGAAAGGCTTGTATCACTATATATTTTCCTCTCAGGACTGCCTTTGTTGTGTCCCACAGATTTTGAACCATTGTGTTTTCATTATCATTTGCTTCCATGAATTTTTTCAATTCTTCTTTAATTTCTTAGTTAACCCATTCATTTTTTAGAAGGATGCTGTTTAGTCTCCATGTATTTGGATTCTTTCCAAATTTCCTCTTGTGATTGAGTTCTAGATTGTGGTCTGAAAATTTGCAGGGAATGATCCCAATCTTTTGATACTGGTTGAGACCTGATTTATGTCCCAGGATGTGATCTATTCTGGAGAATGTTCCATGTGCATTAGAGAAGAATGTATATTCCGTTGCTTTGGGATGGAATGTTCTGAATATATCTGTGATGTCCATCTGGTCCAGTGTGTCATTTAAGGCCTTTATTTCCTTGTTGATCTTTTGCTTGGATGATCTGTCCATTTCAGTGAGGGGAGTGTTAAAGTCCCCTATTGTATTATTGTCAATGTATTTCTTTGATTTTATTTTTAATTGGTTTATATAATTGGCCCCATGTTAGGGGCATAGATATTTAAAATTGTCTTCAATATAGTGTCCTTCCTCATCTCTTATTATAGTCTTTGACTTAAAATCTAATTGATCTAAGGATTGCCACCCCAGCTTTCTTCTGATGTCCATTAGCATGTTACATTGTTTTCCACCCCCTCACTTTAAATCTGGAGGTGTCTTTGGGCCTAAAATGAGTTCTTGTAGGAAGCTTATTAGGTTTTGGGGTTTTTTTGTTTTGTTTTGTTTTCTTTTTTTTCTTTTTTTTTTTTTTTTATCCATTCTGATACCCTGTGTCTTCTGATTGGGGCTTAGTCCATTAACATTCAGGGTAACTATTGAGAGATATGGATTTAGTGCCATTGCATTGCCTGTAAGGTGACTGTTACTGTATATTGTCTCTGTTTCTTTCTGATCTACTACTTTTAGGGTCTCTCCTTGCTTAGAGGACCCCTCTCAATATTTCCTGTAGAGCTGGTTTGGTGTTTGCAAATTCTTTCAGTTTTTGTTTGTCCTGGAAGCTTTTAATTTCTCCTTCTATTTTCAGTGATAGCCTAGCTGGATATAGTAGTATTCTTGGCTGCATGTTTTTCTCGTTTAGTGCTCTGAATATATCATGCCAGTTCTTTCTGGGCTGCCAGGTCTCTGTGGATAGGTCCACTGCCAATCTAATGTTTTTACCCTTGTATGTTACAGACTTCTTTTCCCGGGCTGCTTTCAGGATTTTCTCTTTGTCGCTAAGACTTGTAAATTTTACTCCCAGGTGACGAGGTGTGGACCTATTTTTATTGATTTTGAGGGGTGTTCTTAGCATCTCCTGGATTTTGATGTTTGTTCCCTTTGCCATATTTGGGAAATTCTCTCCAATAATTCTCTCCAGTATACCTTCTGCTCTCCTCTCTCTTTCTTCTTCTTCTGGAATCCCAATTATTCTAATGTTGTGTCGCCTTATGGTGTCACTTATCTCTCAAATTCTCTTATCGTGGACCAGTATTTGTTTGTCTCTCTTTTGCTCAGCTTCTTTATTCTCTGTCATTTGGTCTTCTATGTCACTAATTCTTTCTTCTGCCTCATTTATCCTAGCAGTAAGAGCCTCCATTTTTTATTGCACCTCATTAATAGCTTTTTTAATTTCAGCTTGGTTAGATTTTAGTTCTTTTATTTCTCCAGAAAGGGCTTTTATCTCTCTGGAGAGGGTTTCTCTAATATCTTCTATGCCTTTTTTGAGCCCGGCTAGAACCTTGAGAATCGTCATTCTGAACTCTAGGTCTGTCATATTAGCAATGTCTGTATTAAGTCCCCAGTCTTCGATACAGCCTCTTCTTCTTTTTTCTGTGGTGAGTTTTTCCACCTTGTCATTTTGTCCAGATAAGATTTGCTTTCTCCTCCTCTGGAATTCCACTGTTCTCCTTGGTGATGAAGTTGGTCTTGGCTGGGTTTCTTGTTGATCTTCTGGGGGAGGTGCCTGTTGTAGTGATTCTCAAGTGTCTTTGCCCCAGATGGAATTGCACCACCCTTACCAGGGGCTGGGTTAAGTAATCTGCTCAGGTTTGCTTTTGGGAGCTTTTGTTCCCTGCGCGCTTTCTGTAGAGCTCTGGAGGACGGGAATGAAGATGGCGGCCTCCCAATCTCCAGCCCAGAGGAGCCAAGAGCTCGGGGTCCTCCTCCTCAGTGCGCCCTCAGAGAAAAGCGCCCAACTGCCCCCCCATCTCCCTGGCCTCTGGTTGCGCTTGTAGGAAAGCACTCAATCAGTCAAACTTGGAGAAAAGCACCTGGTCGCTTCTGTCTCCATGGCCTCCGGCCACATTCCGAGCTCACCCAGGCTGCAACCAGTTCAAGTAACCCCGAGCTGAGAGCTCACTCCTTGGCTTTGTCACTGTAGCCGGCTTCCCCGCTCTAATACCTGCAAGCTCTGTGACACTCAGACACCCCTGGTCCTTCTGTGACCCCGCATGGGCTTCCCCCTGGTTTAGCCTCTGGAGCGATGTCCCTCCATGGAGCAGACATTTAAAAGTCCTGATTTTGTGCTCTGTTGCTCCGCCGCTTGCTGGGAGCTGGCCCATCCCCCCCCCCCCCCCAGCAGACTATCTTCCCTCACTTTGGATTCACTTCTCTGCAGGTCCTACCTTTCAGAAAGTGATCAATTTTCTCTTTCTGGAATTGTTGCTCTCCTTCTCTTCAATTTCCCGTTGGATTTGTAGGTGTTCGCAATGCTTAGATAAGCTATCTAGCTGATTTCCTGATTCCTGATGTCGTCTCAGCCTGCTACTTCTCTGCCATCTTGACTCCTCCCTCCCATTCACTCCTTTTTTATATTTATTTTTAAGATTTCATTTTAAAGTAATCTCTATGCCCAGCATGGGGTTCAAACTCACAACCCAGAGATCAAGAAGTCACATTCCCTGCTGCTTTTTAAACTACCTGGGCTGCACACACGGCTCTCCCTGAGCTTCCTCACGGATGCTATGAAAGATTCCACCAACACCACCCCCCTCTTCCACTCATCTGGCAGCAAAGAACCTGCTAGACTGTGTGCTACTCAGGAGTGGCTACTCCACACACAGGCAGTTTCCACATTCCTTTTAATAAGAAAAGTGAAATTGTGGGAAATCATGAAATAATAAAATTCAAAAGTTAGTTCACATAAAAAATTCCTTATCCTGAATTTCAAAATCTAAGAAGCTTCAAAACTAGGAACACTTTAGAAAGTGTTAGGAAAACTTTAGAAAGTGTTAGGAACACTTCCTAAATATGCCTGCTGCAAACTATTGGTGGCAAGATCTGACTGGAATTCAGGTGAGGTTATCTGTCAGGCCTACATATTCAAGTTAGGTTGAGTATTCATAGGTTTCGTGGCAGAAATATTAATGTGTTGAAGAGTGCTACCAACCCAAATGGGAATGCTTGCATTAACTTTCTAATATCCAAATTCTAAAATACATTTGGATCCAGGGGTTATATATAAGGTATTATGAACTTTTTTTTTTTTAAGTATATGAAAAACAAAACAAAACAAAAAAACAACAAAAAACCAAACAGAACTCCACCTAGCTCAACTACCACAATGGCCAGACAAGGTCTTTTGTGTACATTTTAGTATCAAAAAACAATAAAATATATTTCAAGTACTGAATCTGAGTTTCAAAGTAGCAAGCACTTTTTAAGACATCCCAGAAAGTTCAAGACCCAGAATACGGTAAGCACCAGATCAGAAAACTCTTCGCCCTGGTCTGCCTAGTTTTGAAGACCTCTCAGGTATAAGGATGAACATTTTCTATCTGTTAGGGCCCAAGTGTAATCTAGCCCCAGACATGCAGCCCCCTCCTGAGGCAAGGTAAATATCAATTCAGCCTCTACCTATGGAAAACTGTAATATTTAATGTATTTACGTCCAAATATATGTATGTGTGTGTGCATGCACACACACACACACAAACATAACATACATTATCAGCTAGTCTTATTCCCTAAAAAGGGAAAATAAAACTCTTAACTAAACCAGCACGTAATAAAGCCAGTACATATCAAGTGCTTAATACACAATCATAAAAAAAGAATGTACTAAAATTACAGACTAAAACATAATAAAAATTCTATCATAAATATTGCCAATAAATACACATAGTGCATATATCAAAATGTTATAAAGTAAGAGTCTAAGTTTGATTTTCAGGAAATACCAGTTACAACAATTTGATATGTACATTTGCTTTATTAAAAGTATGGCACTTAATATAATAGCAGAAATAATTACACAGCTTCACATCCAGAAGCAATACAATAGTCGAGGCACAAACATTCCTTATTACCATAAAAGTAAAAAAGTTTTAATATATTCCATAAGCCCTTAATTGCATAAAATATTGTATTTAGCATCATTTACAGCCAGCACACTTATATAAACTATCATTACCTTTTGTTTACATTCTGCAAAAGAAATATGCTGAAATAAGTACAGTATAGTAGGACACTCAAGATGAAAATCAGATGTCAGTTTTGAATCATTCATGGGGAAAATGCAAGCTGACAACTCCTCTTTTATAAACTACTGGATATTGTCACAATGATTTTACACTTTTTTCATGTTTTCAAAGTAAAATCCAAAAGAACTCCACTAAGTGCCATGTTTAAAGAAGAGAATTTTTTTTTAACCGCAGCACCTTTAGACAACGAAAGATTGCATCCTGTTCTATCACGCAATATAAATTATGATATTTGTGGAAAATATGTACAAACAAACAGAAAGCAAATGTCCTAACCATTGATATATGTTGTTTTGGGAAGCAGTTCTTGGACGCAATATTAACATCTGCTGATAAGAACTGCCACCATTTTGAGTTTTCCATATGTTACCTTCATGAAATAGGAAGTCTGTAAACATAAGGTGTAAAAAACCATTTAAAATAAAGATGTAAAGTGCACTCAATGCACCCTAAGAAGAACTATCTGCATACTCTTAATCAAGTAATCTTCAGGATTAAAATACTGTACCATTTTTAAATGTACTGAGTATTAAAGATGTAAAATTGCAACAAATTCATAATCAGATCCAGCTGATAATAATGCATCCAAAAAAGGATCCAATTAAAGAAGTAATCAACGCCAAATACTTAATTCCCCTTATTTGTTTAAACCAATGATAAGTCCAGTGTTTCATTAGCGCCTTCAAAAATACTATGTTAGAAACAGAAAAGTAACCCCACCCTGATCACAGACACACAGAGACTCTTACCTAACAAACCGCTAAGCTTTGGCTACATAAAGTGCAGTTCAATAATATGCCATCCTAGCCATTCAAATACATCTAGCAATTCTGCAGCTCACCGACTTCAAAATCCTTCTCTTTTAGATTCAGTCAGGGTCCTCCGTTGATTTTCACGTTAACAACAACCCCAAAGTCTTTCCCAGTGATCTGCAATGTGCTTTATACAATTCTTAAAGAACTGGCAATGAAGCGTAAAAAGTACAGCAATTCACATTTGTGCTATGACAGTCAAGCTCTAGCTCTTTTTATTCTTTTTTAAATAGCTTCACACTTTTTGTTGTATAAAATTTTCAAGTTTTATGATAATACAGGCAGTACATTCCATCACCCTCATAGCAACCTCAGAAGTGAACCGGTCATTTGGGATCTGTGGGAAAGGAAGCAAATCAGGGTACCTTGTTTTTAAACTGTCCACACCATAAGCCTCCAATGTGTGGACGTCATTGGTCAGTCCTTCAAGTTGCTGACTGTACTCCTCTATTTTTTGTGCAAGTGCGGTGGGCTTGACATCCTTATCAGACTTCCCTCTCACGGCATAGTCAGCGGCAATCAGAGCTAATTTGGTAGAGAGGTGACACTTAAAGCACACCCACTCATTGGCATTTTTATGAAGGTCATTCCTGGCAGCCGAAAAATTGGCTCTGGCTTGTCTTAACCATCTCCGTGCTTCAACTGGATTACCAACTGACTTGAAAGTGGGGGGAACAAAGAACCGCTGAGAGTAAGTCTGGCCAGCTGAAGGTGTGCTTTTTTCTTTGTTTTGTTGTTGCCTCTCAGATTTATGGCTCGTTGCTTCTTGATTCCATGAAGTATAAAATCTCTGAAATGAGTACTTGTCTGACTGAAACCGGGACGCCGAGGTTGAAAATGTCCGCCTTGAGGCTCTGTCTGCATTTTGATCTAGAAAAGCCTGTTTCTCTAGTCTGTTGATTTCATTCTGCAAATGTTTAAAGACTTCATTAGCCATGTCATGATTCTCCGGATTTTTGTCCGGGTGCCATTTCAAATACAACCGCCTAATAATCTTTTTTCTTTCAGATTCTGGAAGCTTCCAAGCTTGCTCCACCACTGATGTTACTTCTTTTAAGATTTCTGGTAAAGAATTCACCTTGAGCTTTTTGGGGGAATGATGCTTTGAAGAGGAGGTCTTATGGCTTTCTCTACTGGAGAAAATAGGAGGGATGCTTCGTAGACCAGGGGCTAGGAACTCAGTAGGGCTGGTGGGTGTAGAGGGAGCACTGTCTCTGCTCTGAGAGCTTTCCTCAGGCCTTGAAAATTTATACAGATCGAGAGAGCTAACTATTTTATATTCACTATAGCCAATATCAATCTGATATATCTTTCCCAGAAAACTAGAATTATCAGCATCTTCCCTTACAACTTCTTGTACAATAATGGCGTAAGTGTATGTTGGCTGGTACGATCCATAGATATCACCACCTTCGGCATCAACAAGGTACCCAACATACTCTCCAGGGTAAAAAACGTTCATTGGATCCATAAGCAGAGTATAATGGATTTCAGCAGGTATTGGGGTGCCGGGCATTGGAAGTTCAAGTTTTGATGGTTCTGAAGAGTCATACTTTACTCCTAAACTGTCAAGCTTCTCACTGATCCTGTAAATATCGTTGCATCCTAGCATTGCAATTAAATAGGAGGTGTCAGAAATCAAATTGTCTGTTGCCGACTTCAGCGTCATTGCCAACGCTAACAAGAAGTTAATGTCCTTACTGTCTGAGTGCTGTATGTACAGCAGAATGACTGCATTACCAAATCTCTTCAGAAAAGCAAAAGTTTCACTTCTACTGTGGGGAATGGGATTAAAACCTTTAACTCTTAATGTTGTTTGAAGCTTTTCAAAACAAGACACTTTCAGTCCTTCTCTTAGGGCTTTGCAAAGTCTTATGGCTTTTTCTTCATTGGCCAGGAAAGCATTGTCGTTTTCATGCTTCATAATTCTAATCAGGCCTGTGATGAACTGCTCAGAAGACAAGAGTAACTGCAGTCTGCCCTGAAGAGAGCACAACGCTCCAAACTGACAGACTTTGGGAGTCTCTTCATCTAACTGTTCTTCAAGTATACTGCTCAGTAAACGGGGTCTAAGTTTTTGAGGAAAGAGCATTATCAGTTTAGTATGAAAGCCATGGTCCTTCCCTAAGTAGCACTGGCTAAGGTCAACCAACATCTGCACACCGATATTCCCCTGGATTCTACTTTTGTAATGCGGAGCGTCATCAAACACTAAGATGCTGGACTTCACCAGCCTGCCGTCCTGGCTCGGAAGGTAAAGTGCGAGATCTCGTACATTCTCCAGATCACCCCTCACCTTGACGGAGTCATTCTGCAGACTCTTGAACAAGCCAGAAACTACTCGCTTAACTGTGCGCATTTCATTAGGATCCAGCTGTTTTCCTTCAGAATTTTTGAATATGCGGCTCAACACTTCAACATATTGCTTCGTTGAAATAATATCTTCAGTACCTAGATGTTTAAACAACTGGTGAAATGTGCCCAGTTCTAAAGGTAGCTTGTACAAGTAAGGTTTAAAATCAGACTCATATTCTAGATTTATCACTACTTCCTCAGGCTTCAGGAGTTTCCAACCATCTTCTACCATCACAAAAGCAACCCCCCGCAGTTGAAACCGAAACTCCCTTTTTTCTGCACTGAGAAATTCATATATGCTCCTTAAGACCTTTGCTCTAGTTTTTACCATCTCTTCATCCAAAGTAGTTATGTTGCATATGTTCCTACAGTTATTAATGACCTTATCAAGAGGAGGATCCAGATTCACATTAAGCATGCTTAAAACTTGTTCGAGCTGTTCCTGTGCACCAAGCTCACTACCTTCTTGTTCTCTGATACTCAAGGGTGTGGCTTTCTCTGGAAGAATGGGGCAGGATGTCCACAGGAGCTGGAGCACATCACACTGCTTGAATTTGGGGTTTACCTGTGCTCCATTGAACTTTATGAGGGGAAGTGTTCCACTGACCTCTTGGTACTGAGGATGAAACCTAATGAATTCGGCAGGGGCCCGTTCAGGACACAAGAATGGTATTAAAGAAAGTTCTTTCAGGAAATTTCCAGATAACAAATCCATTCGTTCTTGGAATATATGATGGAGAAGGATATCAACGGTATTTTGCAATGTTTCCTTGGACCAGTTTTCTGTATTAGCTCTCACACTGATTTCTTTAGCAAACTGTAGCAACTGCTGTTGGGAAAGTATGTACTTCAGTCCGATATTTCTTAAGAATTCCACCCACGAGGTCAAAAACGTGGCTTGATTTTTGGGCTTTATAAGTTGTTCCAATTTTTTAAAGAAGTCCTTAGGAATAAACAATTTTTCAGGAAGCATAACTTCAAAAACTCTCACTGTTCTATCATAGAAATGTTTTGCTTGCTTTAGTCGACTGTTAGCATCATGGATTATCAATAAATTTTCCAGTTTTTCAAAAAGCTGTTCCTTGATTTCTGACAGTTCCTCAATACCTGACAATCTATTCTTAAGATAGATTAAGTGCTCTAATTTTGCATCATATGAGAGATTTTCAATTTTTGGTAAAAGGTGTTTCAAGTATACCTCAAGATCATCTACAGGTACACATCCAAGAACCTCATATAGTTCTTTCAGGTGTATTTTTTCTTCAAGAAATGCAGACGATGATGATTGTGTCCATTTTTCCACTTCAGTTGAAGGGATACTTTTTGTGAGTACATAGCATGTTCCAAATTTTGCAATGCTCATGTAGCGACCACTGATGGATTTGTAGCATGGAAGTGACTTCAAAATTTTTATGTCATCTTGGGACATCAAGTGACTCAAATTGCAATTAAAATACATCAAAAGTGCTTCAAAGTCATTTTCTACTAATTTTTCAGTTCTAAATGTTGAAGTCTGAACCATATAATGTACAGCCTTTAAAATGCTTGTGGGGCTCTCTATGTTTGCTGTGTGACGTGACAACAAAGGAACAAATGCACTGTCTTTGGAGCAGATTTTGTTCAAAGCAAGTTGAATACAGCCAGCTTTCATGAGAGCATGAAAAACTTTATCACTTTGGGCATTTGGAAAAACTGCAATGTGCATGAGACTCAAAGGAAGCAAAACGTCACCTTCAGGAACAACAAGCTGGTTTGCTGAAACGGTAAACTTTGTTCCGGGAAGCAAGGCCCAGTCTTTTAGGGTATCAACAACAATGTCAAATGTTGGTTCTGTTTCTTCTTGATCTTCTTTCACATTTACAGACTCGCTGATGAAATGCCATGCATTCTTAAGCCAAGACTCACTTGCAAAATTGTCCTTCCACTTTGTACAATTTTTGGTTTTATACTCACGAGGCAACACAGACGATAACAAATCTGCAAAGCTGGAAATGTCAAACACTTTTGCCACCTTACAGTTCAATAAAATACTACTGTATTTCAAATATAATGTATTCATGAACAAGTCTTTTCGGGATGGAATCAACTCATGGTATGTTGTCAGAAACTTGGATCGTTTGGCATCAAAAGTTTGCAAAACACTGTCCAGTGTAATGAGAAGGGGCAGTCCCTCCACTTCAATCTCACTTTCTTCTGCATCCTTAAAACAATAGTCCACTAAAAGTTTTAAACTATGAAAAAGCTTTAGGTTAGTCTGCTGGAGACGACAAGGCAGCTTCCCAATGTGGCAGTTTGTGTCAGGAGAAGCAAAGGTCATTAAAAAAGCCCTAACATCAGCAGGAGTGACGTAACTGACAGGAATATCTGCGTCTATAAGACAGTGGTATAGATTAGCGGTTTCATCACAGTTATAAACCAAGTTGAAACCGATTTCTAAAAGTAGGTGTTTCAGTCTGTAGACATTCTCCGCTACGGTCTTGCGGGTCGTGATGTTGTAATCTGCATTTTTAAGGTGTTGTAATTCATCCTGTAATAAGTTGTCAAAAAATGGTCTGGTTTTATTTGAAGTAGACATATTAATCCAAGTAATTATAACTGCAGAGTGTAAATCTGAGCCATCGATATTTGGAGCCCTCACAACAGGGAGAAGACGTTTCATGTCTTCATGAATGCAACTGTAAAGGGCTTTCACCAGACAATATAAGTCTGGCTGGAGGTCAAGCCTGTTAACTGGGAAAAATGATAAAAACTTCTTTAAAGTATCCTTTACAACATGAATAGGTGTGTTCTGTAAAACTGATAATGTTGGGTCAGAACCAGGGAAATAGCGCTTTTTCAGCTGGATCAGTAATTCAACATATGCAGGTGCTATTAATGCTGTCATTAAACTGTTGTTCCAGTCACTGCGAACACCAACTCCATTATCGTCCCGCCACAGATTTCTCCTGGCTGAATCCAGAGCAAAGTGGCCGTTCACATGAAAAGGTAATCCTGTCTCTAAAGAGAGGGGCAAGAAACAGAAGGCCCTGTGGGGTTTTTTATAGTTGTGAGTAATGCAGGCAGCTACTCCACCACGTGGGAAGAGAGTGATATCCTGGTTCTTGTGAGCGGATATAACACTCTTAGACACTTTATCCATACTTGAAAAGCCCGACCTATTACAAATGAGCCATGTAGTAAGATTTCCTTCGGAGTCTTCGGTATCCATAGTATAGGTTATCTGTTGAACTGGTATGTCTTTGAGCTGTCTCTTTTTAGTAACACTATCGATGACAGATGCATGAAACTGCTTCCTTTTCAATCTGTCCCCGTCAGTGATCTTGCCCTTTACAGAATACAGCACATTCAGAGCTCCAGTACCTTTATCTATTTCACAAATAGAAATCTTTTCCATGTGGTTAAGAAACATTAAAAGTTCTGCCCCATCTGACCGCAGCTTGTCCAAAAGATTCTGGACCATTCTGTCTGATGACGGAACTGAAGAAATTTCTGAAACCTTTGCCATTTCTGCATTACGAAGAGGAAATCTAAACATTGTGCAATTATCTAATTTGAAGTGAGTTCCCAGATAAAGATCCAGTACATCCGAGAACTGTGTCCGAAAATCTGCATCCAAATCTCTGAACATGCGTCCAGGACTGACGGATGTGGCTCCTGGTGCATATCTGGCATGAGGATCAAAAATACACAGGATGTCATTGCCAGAAATGAAAGAAGGGCAGTCTGTAATATGATACACAGAATTGAACCCTATGCCGTACTGTCCAGTTTTACAAGGATTTCCTTCTTTGGTGCCTTTTCCAAGATTCTGAATTCCTCTGACATCATCTTCTGTAAAAGGCTGGTTATTGTACACACAAAGTGCTGGCCCTTGCAGTGGGGCCCACTTATCATCAAATATTCTATCGACCGGATGCTGTCTGGGGTCGAACACAAAACAGATTTCTGTGGCCTTTGCATCATCAGCATTTTGAAGAAGTTCCTTCAACATTTCCTTTTCTGAAGGATAGGCATTAAGGATACTCTTAATTCTGCTGGTTAGTTTTTCTTTCTGCCCAAATTCCGTGCCAAGCGTGGTAAAACAGATGTTGGATGCGTACCGCTCTAAGGCTTTATGTCGCTTTGGGACTGCTCCGAGCTTTACAGCTACTTCCCTGGGGATATCGGCATGACAGTATTTCACAGTGGTGTCCTTGACTTTTATCCAGGGACAATCGTTGTAGCATAAAGATTTAGCAGGGAGAAGTTTCAGATTAGTATCTGGCAGTAATATCTTGCCATAATTTTTCTCACAAAATTCTTGTTTCTTTTCTCTAATGAGACTCCATATTCCTTCACTAATTATTCGCCGGCAAAGTTGAAAACTCTCTTCTGTAATTTGCTTTGTTCCCTTCTCTTGATCGATAGATTCCAAAACAAGGGCAAAATCTTCAACAGTAAATGACTGCCTCACACCCACACTTTCAAATAGCTCACGGAAATTATTTTTGTACTTATTAGGCAGCTGATAAAGGTATGGTGCCGCTTCAAAATTCAAATGAAAAGAAACTTTCTCTGAATCAACATATGCATTCTCAACGAGAATGAAGCTAAAGGGTTTCAACTTTTCAACAATTGATAATTTGATGATTTCATTTTGCATCATCGCATCATGAAGGTACTTGTAGCAGGCATTGGTGATATTCTCCTGGTACAGTGTAATTCCGTCATCAACTGATTTTGCAACTTCCTTCAATTGGTTCACAACCAGATCAACTGTTGGCTTCCTCAGCAGCCCCAAAAACTCCTTAACGGCCAATGACACTGAACCACAGCCTCTGAAGGAATGTGAGTTTTCATTCAGAATTGGTTGCAAGAGACAAACTATATCCTGATGCTCAGCCGTATAAAGGTCAGTTGCCGCAAACATGGTCTCAGGCTTAAAACTGTTACCTTTCCAGTCCAAAGAAAATCCTGCTGGCTTTGTTAGAAATGGAAGGAAAGGGATTGTTTGATATTTTACAGCAAAATCCTTTGCTCTAGGGTCCCTTATTTTTAGTTTTTCATCAATGAGACTTAACAGGATACTACTTCTTAGACAAGCAGCAGCATGATCACTTTTATTAATTTCAGCCACGGACTGTGCCCGTTCCAGCATGTCATCCCATAAAATGTCATCTTTTGCCATGCCTAACTGAACCAGCTTAATCAAAATAATAGGATTAAGATAATCCTGAGTAGAACCATAAGGAAACCGTCCGTCTTTAGTATCAAATAACTTTGCAACTCGTCCTTCAGGGTGGATTAATCTTGATGGTAAAACCAAAGGATGCCCCTCCAAAGAGCAAGGAATACAGGGAGTAACACGAAGAATTCCCGAGAACTCATCAATTTTTTCATTTAGAACAAAATTCATTAAAGGATCTCTGAGTTCTGCTTCAATTTCTTGAATATTTGGGAAAAACACTTCTGAAAAAAACTGCTTCTCTGAAAATGTATTTTCAAGCAGTATCTGTTTGCAGCCAGCTTCTTCAAATCCTGATTTTACTGAAGAAGGAAGTTCAACAGCACAAAGGTTTTTTGACCCAGTCTTCTTGAGGTACTTCAAAAATATCTTGAAGGCTGCTGGACCAACATCTTTTCTTTTAAGTATAGAATCATCTAGAAATCTCACATTCTTCATGGAAACCCACGTGGATCCATCAGAGAAGACTCTGGTCAATTCTTTCCCTTTTCCATGAGCTATATCTTCATAAAATCCTTGGCAAATTACAGAAAAATCATCATGAACTAATTCGGGATCAGGCCACACTGAGTAGTAAGTATAATCCATGAGCTCCCCATTAGTGGCCAGGTCACGCAGGACACTAAGTGCCTCCAAGTAAGCTTTCACAATAACGTGTCTCATGAAGGTGGTATTCCATCGTCCTTTTGTGTCTGTCTTCCAGATTTCTTTTCTATTTGAAGTAACAGCAAAACACCCATTGATGTGAACTGGCAATCCTGTTTTGATTCGTAAGGGTAGATAGCAAAATACTTCTCCAACATGTGGTTTCACAGCCCACTTCTGGTCCTGGATTTCAGAGAGCAGAACTCCCACGGCCCCACAAGGAACCAACCCTAGTCTGCGTCCACTGTCATTCAGAGAAAACTTGAGAGCCTCTCCTGTGTCCATGCAGGTACATATAAGCCATGTGGTACACTCTACTGTTTTTTGTGGCAGCTCATCTGATGGCTTTTTTGACTGGCCAGACTTCGCCATTTCAAAGAGAGCAGTTAGGTCGTCATCCGGACCTCTGAAAAGTGGCGACTGTAAATCAGCAATTCTTCTGAACACATGGTGAAATTCTTCAACTGTGATCTGAAGAATGCAAGATGACTTTGGTGCATCAGCAGGAGGCTTTTTATTACTGCTGCTGCAAGCCTTCATGAGCCTAGCAGCTTCTTTTAAAATACTTAAGACAGGGGCGCTCAATGCTTTGGAAGAGCAGGGGGTTTTTCTGATTATGACTGTATCTTGTGCCAAGCTGGGATTGGTTTCCTCAATTTTCAAGTACTTCAAATACATTGAGTTCACACTCTGAGTGAAAATGATAAGCCGGTGTCCACAGAGACTAAATTCATCCACAAGAGAGTAAATATCTGCTGTATTGTAACAGGTACTACTAACTTCACTCACTTTCGCTTCCTGTTGAGTTCTAAAGGACAGTCGGAAAAGAGTTCCATTGTAGCTGTAAGGTGCTTCTACAGTCAAAGGTAACTGACAGCCAAAAACATCTATAAATGGCTTGAATTGATTAGGAAATTTCCTTAGTCTTTTCTGTTGTTTACTCCAATTAATTTTGATCCCAGGATTAGATTTGTCTTTAATGTGTTTACTGATGTGGTTTATGTTTGGATCAAACATTATCATGAATTCTCGACTCATGATGATGGGAATGTCAGTGATATGGTACACGGAATTAAATCCAAGACCAAATTTTCCAACTTTGTCAACCTCTTCCCTCTTTAAAGATTCTCCTAGCCTAGTGATGTTCACAAAATCTGAATCTGAGAACTGAGAATTATTGAATGACCACAGAGCGGGTCCATGGCAAGCTGCCATGCCTGGGTCCAGCAGATTCTCTCGAATGTCCATATTTCTTCGCATATCAATCATAAAACTACATTCTGTTGCATTTGCATCATCAGCATTTTGAAGCAGTTCTTTAAAAATATCTGACACTGAAGGGTATTCTTCCAGAATATTTTTAATTCTTACAGTAAGTGGTTCCCTTTGCCCTGACTGCTCAAATCCCATGTTTTCAGGATTGATCAGTCTTGTGCTAAGGCATGGAACTTTCAGCCATTCTGCAGTTTTCATGGGTATGTCCTCATGCACCAGAATAATTGGTTCCACTGAATCTTCCAGTAAGTCATTGAGGTCATCAACTTTGATGTCACAATAACAGCATTCATGAATTGGCTTCATGATAAGTTTAGAAGGATTTTTACTATGATGTATTGGAACCGGTGTGTTGGGGCTTGCTGGAATCTGATTGCTGTAAAGCCATCTGATGATATTCAACATAAGGTGAAGATTTTGTTTGCTTTCTTGATCACTGAGATCTTGGTCACTTTTGAGATACACCTTCTGAATGACCATGGAAATATGATCTGATGTCAACTCCTCTATTGAACCACAGACCTTAAACAGTTGATGGAATTTTGCCATGGTTTTAGGCACACTATGCAAATAAGGCTGAAGGTCAAGATCATGAAATGGTTTTATCACAGCTTGGGCGAGGGGACAAAATTTTTTGCCAGTCCAAACCCACGGAAATTTCAAGGCTCTGAAAGCATCCTTCCCTTCATTTAAATGATCATGCATGAATCCATAAATTTCAAGCAAAATATGTTGAAATTGATAGTAGTCTTCATCACTAAAGGTTTTTGAAGTATACCAATCAACAACAATTTTAAAATGTTTTAAGACAGCACTAATGCTAGGTTTGGTGAAGATTCCTAAGGCTTTCTCCAAGTTGATATGGACACTTTCAACAAGGGGAAGTGACGAGCCAACCAGAATCGCATGGGCTCCATCGCACATATCTGGTGGGGCACAAAGGTTACAGACATCTCCCTTCCAGACTAAAGAGCCTGGGTAGTTTGGTGGCCTTTCTTTGCAAGCTGGAACCCATTTTATTTTCTTCAGGGTCATCTTTCCTTCAGAAGACTGCAATAGCGTGTGATTCTTGTTTAAAACCAGTAAGAGTGTTTTGGCTTTCTTTAGAAGAACATCCTGATTTGGACAAGAACTGACCTGTAAGGCTTCAATATTTTTTGCTACTTGCACAACATCATTTTCTTTGAGACTGGCTTCGTTTTTCAGACCAATCTGTCTTAAAGAGTGAAGAATATCTGGTGAGGTAAAAACTGAAGGTGGGAAGCAGGTTTCTTCTTCACTGTAAAAGAGATCCTTTAGTACTTCTATATCAGGATCAAAGAGTTCACCAGCTGACACCATCTGTTCCTGGGAAATCTGAATGAATTTCAATGGCATTAACCAATCAAGCACATTCGGATTCTCATTCTTAAGAGAGGACAGATTCTCAAGGGTCCATAACATAAGGTGTGTTACTTCATCATGTGAATAAAATGCATTTTCAATATCTTTTAAAATGAGTTTTAAGCAATTAGTGGTCTTTAACTTCTCTATTTTCAACATGTTTGCCAAACGAATAGTAGCTTCATCGCTACTGTCTATTACCGAAATAGAGAGTCGGAGATCTGGCGGAAGTTTGGCCGTATGGTGCAAGACCTTACAGCCTTTTAGTTTTGTGTAAGACGAAAGCCCCTGATCAGATAAATGGTTAATTCGCTTGAATATTGGCAATTCCTGAATTATTCTTTTCTCTTTTTCACTGATATCAGTTAAACTAGCTAAAAACTTCCTCAGAGCATCTTTGTGTGTGGGAAGCAGCGAAGCTATCTGATTACACAATTTCTGCAACGGCATCTTCTCCATTATCTGTAGAACAGCACTCGGTAATGGTGAGTGAATGTATTTTTTAATAAGTGGATGCTGTATGGAGGCATCTAATTTTTTAAGGACAATCCCTCCAAGTTTTTGTACAATGTCTGCTAAAAATTCAGGAAGCTGTGCTTCAGAATCATCATCTAAAATGACTAATGATGGAATCCTGAGTCTAATGAGTTCCACACACTTCTGACCTTCTTCTAGTGTAGTTCTGGGGATAAGTGGCATCTCATCAAATAAAGTCAAATCTTCTGAAAAATGTATATAGAGATTCTTCCAAACCATTTTAAGCCATGCGACAGATGGGTGATTTTTGTCTTCATCAAATGGATACCACTGAACAATCAACTCTCTGCCAGGCCAGAATGTATTCATTACTTCTTTGATAAGACGTGCAAATCGTTCCGGATTTAGAAGCTGCAGCTGAGTACATGGTCTTCCTGTAAATCATATACAGAAATATTATAAATAGATATAACTCTAACTTATTTAGCTTTCTATTCTTGCAGACTAGATAGTACTATGAAGCCATTTTTAGAAGGTTTAAGTACACTGTAAAAATGCAAACATTCAGCATACCTGGGCTAATACTATTTTTACATAATGACAGAGAATCTACATATACACTTATATTTACAACGACTCATGGGAGAAAAAATTCTCTTTGGAAAGTGCTTATTTTAAGTAAATATTTAAAATGCATTTGCATGTATTTTAAAAAATTATCCTATGCTGTTCTACAAATGGAATCAACATGGAAAGTAAGTTTTAGTGGTTATCTGTCTACAAATAAAAGCATGAAAGAAAATGTGACTAAACCTTAACTAAGTACCATTCTATTTAAGGGTAAGTGATTTATAAGCAAACCCAGTATGTATTTCCTTTCTTCATGTGTCCAGGAAGGAAACGTGGCTGCACAGGATGATAGAGGGGCATGAGACAGGGGTCCATGTCTTGGATGCCAACACTCTCTGAAGTCACAGCAGCGAGGACACTTAGAGACTTTCCTTCCACTCACTAAAACCTGATACGTAAAGTAAGTGTCAATCTCTCTGGGACCCGAATTCTCTCTGGAAAAAGGATGGGGATGAAGTTCTGGTTCCAAGACTGCTCCATTTACATGCCCAAGCAGGGATGATAGTCACAGATTTTCCAAATAAGCTTTTACCTGGCTACTTATTCTTAGTTATTAAAGTGTGCTCTTTGGAGCCCTGGGATTTTGCAGAAACGCCTTGGAGACAAGGAATGGGAGTAGCTGGGGTCTGCTGCAAAGGCAGGGCTTGTCCCCCATCAAGCTGCTCTACTTCTAGATGTTTTATAAGTAAGGAGACTAGTAAGATTTCATCTAGGGAAAAAGATTTTTGCTGATTCTTAACCACTGCTCCAGAAAATAACACTATTTCTAAGTGCATTTTGTGTTTCAGAGTATTTAAAGTAACAGGAAAAGATTTTTCAAGAACATTATATACCTATAGGTCTGTGTTAGCCCATATAGAGAAATAAAAAGCACCTCAAATTCAATCTTATGGAAAACAATTTTCTTTCCATGTACATACAATTTCTAGACTCTTAAAAGACTATTTTAAAAAATTATAGAAGACGGTCTCAAACCCTTTGAAACTTCGATACATCACTATTTTTTAACCAAGAGAGGACATCCCTATTTCAGAGTCTTACACTTCGGGAAGATGACTCTGCCTCCAAATAAGAAAATTATCTTTCATGCTACAGTAAGACATTTTTATATTACTGCTACAGAAATTTAAGCAAGGGTACATTTTGTGCAACTTTTGGAAGATGTCAATCCCCAAATTTTGAGTATCTTCAGTTTCTACATGTGTGATTTAGGGTAAATCAAGTAGTAACATTTAAGAAATCAAAAAATCTTGTCAAACAATCTTGTCAAATCTTGTACTAGTCTGACCAGTACAGTCTCTTGACCTATGAATTCCATTAAAATATAATTTTTTATAATTAAGTTTTAGTAACAATGTTCTAAAAAAAAAAATGCTTACTGAATTGAATTAGTAGAATATCCAAATCATAAGTAAGGCAAGGATTTAACACCAAAAATACAAAAAAGAGTTAGAAATTAAAATTCAGAACACTATGAAAACAAAATATTAAATGTACACCACACTGCGCTATACGTTAATAACTGCCACAAGACGTGCATTTGGTAGATGACACTGTCTAGTATCCTCGTGTGAAACTGGCAATTCATAAAACTACACCCACCTTCAGGAAAAAGGGCTAATATTACTTTATAAATAAAATACCAAGAAAACACCCACACCACATATAACATGCAACTAACACACCAGTCATGCTCAACTAAAAAAAAAACATAAGGGAAAGTAAAGGAGAGAGAAAATGAAATTAAGACACAATTCTAAGTACTTATATGGGTTTAATCTGAAGTCCTGATTGCTATATAGTTTTGTATTTAAGCCTTTAGTTTTTCACCCTAAAGTAGAAATGTTAACACAGAAAAGTCATCACATCTTAGGTCAGAAAGCCAACAAAATGATAAAGCACCTCCAATAGTATCAGCAAAATAATTTTTATAGCATTTTAATAAATGACTATGTTTTTGTTGCCCTAGCCTTGAAAATCATCAGCACTGTCAAAAGAGGTCAACTCGACAGCACTGAAAGTGTTCCTGAAGACAGAACTGTTTTATCTAAACTAAGATTAGACATGATTATTTCAGAACTACCTCTTTTAAGAGTAGTTTTTGCTTTACTATCAATCTGTTCAAAATAATAAACATCAACACACTGAATCACTCTTTAAAGACTGTACTATGTTTTTTGTTTATATTTATTCACATGTTTATGTTTAGTACCAACTTTGAGAAAGATTTTTGACACAGATGAAAATAGGATATTATAGACTTCTTCAATATTTACTTAGCCACAAAATCTCAGTCCTGAATGCCTTCACTGACTTGGGGCTCAGTACACTTGACCAGACTCCTTTGGAGTCACAACTGCTGACTCTGGGCATCTGAGGCTGTGAGCACAGCAACAGCTCTTTCTACTTTTCTTGTACAGAAAGGGGCAGTGGCAGCTTTGATGACTGATGAGTTCTAAATGTACTCCACTGTGTAGAGTGAGCCAAATCTCTTTGTAAAATACACATGTGACAGAGAGCAAGTCCATTCAATGGTAAGCTACAGATGAGTCAAATCTTCCAAGAAACAGAAAGACGGGAAAAGAAAAGAACCAATGAAGGAAAGGAAAGCATGTCTGCCTGCCAAGCACTCCATCTGGCACCAGGCAGCTCTAGGAGCAGCACTGAGAGAGGGGGACCATGGGGGTCCAGTGGGAACATCCACTCTAACGTGGAGCCTGCCAATGTGGTTCCAAAATCCACTGGTGGCCAAATTTCTTTTCAAGAAGTCCACACTGGCATTCTGCCCGTTCAAGGTGTCCTAGTGTTCATCTAGAAAAGGTGCCACAAGACAACAGGAGAGGTCACTGCCATTACCAGGAGCGTCCCTAAGGCTTAGGGATAACTACGCAACCTACTCCTACCACCATTTTGTTTTCTTCTTGGATTATACCTTACAAATATAGGATATATTAGGTTTTAGAAATATATAGTAAAAATAGCTATGGATGACAAGCCACTTACAAGCTAGAAACCAAATTTAATATTAATAGGAATCATCAATATAACAATGACTTGGTTTCTCAATTCAGTATGAGTACAGCTTACTACAAAGAATTGACTGACTTCAAAAAATAACATTTACGATAAAAACAATGTCCATTAAGCAACTACTGCATCCTCTTCTTTTCCAAGTGAAACATGAACTGAGGAAAAATAATACCAGCTGAGTCCAAATATTTTTATTAAAAAAAAAAAGTCAGTAAAATGACACACTAGGCACGGTAAGAACAATCAGCCGACTGTTCCAAATGAAAACTGTGTTAACCACTTTACTTTCCTCAGTGTGCCAAGTAGAGGGATGCTCTCCCATGGTAAGCCAGTCACCACTGTGGGTACCAGCCACCATGGTAAGCCAGTCACCACTGTGGGTACCAGCCACCATGGTAAGCCAGTCACCACTGTGGGTACCAGAAAGACTCCTCCCTTCGCCATCACAGATCCCAGAACTTGGTCCCCTCTACACTTTCTAATCTCAATATTTGTGTATATCATTTAAAAGAGGTGCGTTCATTCACACTTTCCCATTAAAAACCACAGCTTAAAATACAAATTTCAGCAGAATTCTTTGAGACCAAATGTTCTATGAAATATTTTCAAATCATTTAAATATGGTTTTATTGTGGTATGTACAACAACCACCTATAAACCTATATTGGTACAGTTTCCTCTCTCCTTTAAATAGTTATCAGCACCGGGTGGGGGGGATGTTAACATAACCTCTAGCTACTTCAGTAAATGAAAAAACAAGATTCAAAGAATCAAATGAACAAAAACATCAAGCTACAAATAAACACAACATTTAGTCAGTTACCATACCTGAATATCCCCAGAGAAGTTGTTGTGCTAGAATATAATTAAATCCAATCTTAGAAAAAGCCAGAACTGTCACAATTTCACATGACGGCTACAGAAATTATTCTACATCTTAAGATAGCACCATCTATGGAATCTTACACATCATTATGTAAAAGAAAAGCCATAAACAAAATTCCAAATATAGCAGAATATACATTTAAGATTTAAAAATGTATTTCAATGCAAGCTAAATCCAAACTACATAATGGGTAGGAAATCTTAGCTCAGAAAGAAAGCAAAGAAGAAAGGAATACAAACTGTGTATGTATAAATTACATTTCAACAGCATAAATAATGTAATTTGATAAGCTCCCAGTGTGCTTTTTGTACAGATGATTACCATATGATATTCAGATATTCCAGATAAGAATTAAGAAAGGGAAGGGTGCCTGGGTGGCTCAGTAAGTTATGCATCTGACTCTTGATTTCAGCTCAGGTCATGATCTCAGGTTGTGAGACTGAGCCCCACACTGGGCCCCATGCTGGGTGTGGAGCCTGCTTGAGATTCTCTCTCCGCTCCCACTACCCTTCCCACCTGCCTCTTTAAAAAAAAAAAAAAAAAAAAATTAAGAAAGGGAAGACATCTAATTTACAGAGTAAATCACTCCATAAATCAGAGTATCTCTACAAAGTACGTACACAATTTTTGGAGTATTTCCATAAAGTAAGTATAATTCACTCTATGACAAAGAAAAGGGGGTTTTCTCATATACTTCTACTGCTTGCTTATAATAACCACCAATAATTTCAACCATCAAAGAATCCTATATGGCCATCTAACCCCTCCTCTGCCTGAAGCAAACCATTTCTTTGCTCAAGTACACCTCCACAGCTCTGTGCCATGTTCGTATACTTGGGTATATTAGGCTACACCTGGCAGCTAACACAGAGCTGAAGCTCTTATCAAAGGAACTTAAGCTCTTCTAATCTGAACATTCTTCCAATTACTTTAGGCATTCCAACCGTCAATGGTGACTGCTAGAGACAGAGAAATAAACATGATACATGACCTCAGACCATGTCTCATAGTCTAATGGGGAAGGTGGGTATTAGATAAATTATCATAAATGACAAAACAGGTACACATGTGGGGCACAAGTGCTACAAGAACTCAGTGTGCCGTGAGGACACATGGGCCATGAGACAAATGAGCATGAGAGCGCGAGATTGGGGACAAAGGAAACCATGTTTCCTTAGGGAGGGAACTATACCTTAGGGAGGAAAAGAACAGGCTATCTCCCATATATGAGAATGATCAAGGGAGACTATAAAAGAGATTAATAATAATCACAATAAAAGCAAATACTGATAGAATGTTTCCACATACTGGATTCCAGGCATCTTTATAACACCCAAAAATGGAGCCATATAGTGAAGGGCCTTGTAAGAAATACTAAGGATTTTGGCCTTAGTTCCAAGGAAAAAAGGGAAGCCTTTGAAAGATCTTCAGATAAAGAGTGGGAAAATATTTTAGAAAGATTAAGTAGCAGTACTGTTGCTCTGCTAACTAAAGAAGCAAGAACAGCCGCAGGAAGACTTGCACGATTATTCCCGTAGTCCAGGTGAGACGGAATGGCCGCCTAAAGGAGGATGAGGATGTGAGCGGAAGACGTCCTACGACAGGTCCCTCTTCCAACAGGTGGTTGTGAACGAACGTAGTAACCCAGAATATCCTCATGGAACAAATCCTGCACCACAATCTTTGGAATATTGCTCTCCTATACACCTGAGGCTGGCGCCTGAAATTGTCACATCTTCTGAAGACTTCTACATACACCTATGAGACCGTCTCAGCAATGAATACCGTAAATCATCACAAAGTAGTGTCGAAGTGTACAGGTGAATATGCCGCCCCTCCACCATGATGTTTGCAGCCCTTCCCCAGAAAGTCTGAGACAGAACACGTGCCAGCTTCTCTGAGAGGTGCCCGGACCCGCCATCCCCTCCTCATACTGACTCTATTCTCGGGATTTGACAGAGGACACATCCCACTGAAGGGCAGTATTATTTACGTTGATGTCCCCACTGGACTGTGAGCTCCTTCACTTTTATTCTTCACATTATCTCCCTCTAGCACAATGCCTGGTACACAGGGGAAATTCAGAGAAATGTTTACTGGGAGTCTTTGGTCATGAAACAGAGCAAGGCATGAGGCCATATGTAATAAGGAAATATTAAAAATACTTCAAATATAAATAGGATCGTGGTGCTAACCTATCAGGCACTCCTACCATTTGTGTGATTTAACTGTTTTTTTTATTTGTTTCCTCCAAATCCCATCTACCCTCTCTTCTAACTATTCCCCAAATTCTAAGTCAAGCATTTACTCAAGTAACTTAACCCTCAAATAACTCAAATGAAGAAGACAATATACACCCAATTATCTCATGATTATGGAGAGCAGATAAGCGGACAGAAGATACTCATCTGAAAAGTTAACAGTAAATCACAGGCACAATCCCAGGGATTTATTTGCCTTTCCATCTTTGTGCCCCTGTCCCGCAACACCATCCCCAGCCCCGCACGCGGAAGCAGGAACATGTCCAGCCAGACGTGTTAAGCAGGCACTGGAAATACAAAAACAAAATAAGCGATGGTTCCTGCTCTCAAGGATTTTATAGTCTAGCAGAGTAAAATTATGACCATGATAAGGCCGAGACGACTGAATGGGCTGTGGACTGAGCTCCCTGAGCAAAGCAGAGGCAGCCACCTCAGAGGTGCAGGGCAGGGGTGGGTGCAGGGAAGCCTCCTCTTGGAAGACACGTGTGGGCTGAGGCGTAAAGGATGAACACAAGTCCGAGCGGCAAAGTGGAGGATGGAGAGAGTATTTCAAGCAAAGGAACACCACATACAAAAATACAGACATGAGGAAACTTTCACTCAGAACAATTACGAAGCTCCCACCTTGAAGCAGCTGCTGTGCTACATGGTGGTGACAAGTGTGTGTGCTCTTGTGAGATGGATGGAGCGGTAAGTTTATCAATCTGCAAACGCTCAGGATGGCGAGAACAGGAAGGGGACACAGAATGAACCTAAGCCAAAGAGATGGTGAGTTCACAGTCACAGAAAGCCGTGCCACCCACAGGAACACCACCAGGTTTAACCTGAGAGAAATCAGTGTCCACTGAGAATGCCGAGCAGGGGAGGGATGTGATCGGAGAGCGAGCACTGGAGCGAGCGAATCTGTGAGGGGGCCCTACACTATGACGGAGGCAGCACAGAAAGCGAGAGCCTAATGCAGAGAGCTGGGAAGGAGGGGGAACAGACTTAAGGACAGAATGAGGACTCAAGTCACGAAAATGTTGATTTTGAGACACTTACAGAACTCCCAAATGCAAAATGATAATAGCGGCCATTTCGTCAGTGACCTTATGTGCCCGGTACCATGTTGAACCAGACGCATTATGTATGCATCGTATGATCACCAAAGTCATGACCACCGCAACACTACAACATCGCTTTTCGATAACCTGCCCCCCTGCAACACTGCAAAACTGGATAAAACTCAGGAAGTTGTGACTGCCTGCCATCCTTGACTCAACCCTTACTTTCATTTCTCTAACCTTATAATAAAGTAATCTTGCACTGGATATCACCAAAACTTGAGGGCCTCAGACAGACTGTCATGGAAGGATGTTCCTGTATTACCTTGTTACTGACTGGGAAACAAAGGCTCAGAGAGGTTGGCTAATTTGTCCAGAGTCCCACAATGAAGGAGTTGGGTGTGAGCCAAGATCTGTGTGACTACAAAGTCCCAGAAACGTAACCATTACAGCACACTGCCCATCTTGACACTGGGGTGGCAAAAGATGATGGGGCAGTTCTTCCCCAGGGATGGCGGCAGGTGCCTGGGCTGGGTAGGGATACTCAAAGAAAGTGAGAGCAAGATGGAAGAGGTGAGTGACAGCTCCCATAATAGCCCATATTCAGGGATAAACTCAGGAACAGGAATTCACAAAAATTCTGGGAAGCAGGAAAAGAAACATAAGGACACCAAAAGAGAAAAGTGCCATAAAAACCAAGGTGTTCCGGAAGGGCATGAGCAACAACGTCTAAACTTCAGGGAGATCAGATAAAACAATAAAAAAGGCCACTGGACTTAACAATAAAAAAAGTCATTAACTGGTGACCTCAGCCAGGCAATTTTCCTGGGAATCTAGCAGAAACAAAGATTTGTTTGCAATGATAATAGGTGACGAGGAGGCAGACCATAAGCCTATCCTACGCTTTCTAAAAGCCGGACCAGGAACGAATGCAAGAGGAATCAAAGTCTAGTTTGGTCTGTTTTTCCAAAAAAGGGGAAAACTGAAATTATGTTCAAAGCTAACAGTAAAGGGGCAGTAGAGGCAAACAATGAAAATACAAGCAATTACTTAGTATTTAGCTCAGGATTCTAAATGCAATACAAGTAAAACTATAAAGTAATAAGACAGATTTTATCCTAGGAATGAAATCAGAGAAGTACCCACTGCAGAGAAAAAAAAAAACACATTTCAATTCTAGGCAGCAGAACTTTCAAAACTGGGCCATCAGTTGTTACTGATAATCAGTAAACAGAAGTCTACAGCGCTCTGTCAGCAAAACAGCCACATAATCATCATTTAGAGCAAAAGAAAGATAAAATAATAAATAAAACATCATGTTGTATATGTGTGATGTTCCCTATCATAGGAAGGGAGCTCCCAGGGTAATACACCTAGAGGTAAACGACACGCAGGGGCCTCTCTTCTCCCACACTCACTAATGCCCTCCATCTGGCCCAGGCCACCAAAACATGGAATAACATATTTGACTGGTCACTTCAGAGAAGAACCTGCACAATCCCAAGAAGGTGGGCAGGGGCAGCCAGCGCGGGGCAGCCGGGTTCTCCCACACTGCCTATGTCTACACTAGTGAGCTAATCTGAGTGATTCTGGCTCAACAACAAAAGCAAGCTGCCTGACACCAGCCATGATCTCCAGTACCAGAATTATCAGGATGTCAGGGCAATGTGTCATGGTGATCTACTGGACTTCTCTCTGGGCATCTCTTCGCCAACTCATGTCTCAGAAAACCAAAGCAAGGGTGTCACTTACTGGGTCCTCATCAGCCTCCACATCATAATGCTCCCAAAATATTAAAACTGTTTAAGGCAACAAACGAATATCAAAAACTAATTTTGCCTGGCACTAACAGTACAAAAATAATAGGGAAGATGCCCAGGAGGCAGTTACCCATCTTTCACATGGCCAGATAAAATACTGAAAAGGCCAGAGGTCAGGATCACTAAATAATCATGAGAATGGTAACCTAAACTTAAAACTGAGATAAAGAAAAGTGACCTTGAAGACAATTTCTGGGAGAACCGAGCTACACATCATGTGTGACAGAAAGAGTCAACCCAACCCATCTATCGTACAGTCCAGAAAAATTAACCAAGAACCAGAGACGAAACAGTGCTTATGGTATAATCCCCAAAAAACAAATCAGAATCCACAGTAGATGAGGAAATGAAAAGACACACGAAGTAGGAAGACTCAACTTTATAAAAATGTCAAGTTATCTATGTAAATGCACAAATTTTACTCATTCCTAAAAATGTAACAACGGGTACCCCATCCACCTAAGGCCAGACAAACAAGTTGTGGCCATCCCCATGCCACAGGGTATCTGAAAAGTTCTGAGTAAAAGCGGTATTATTCTGCTGGACTTGTAACCTTTGTTCCTGATTTGGTTCCGAATAACTTGAATAACCAGGCTGATTTCCAAATCCATATCCACCTGAGAAACTATCAGCCATTAACAAGAACATTCTCTTCAAAAGGAAGAATACATCACACAGGGAGAAAGCAGGATCCAGTCAGACAACCTGGATGGATAAGAGTAGTCAAGGACACAGACACACACCCCGGTAACTAGCTGAGCTCATCTGTGCTACTATATGCCAGGATCCCCGTGGGAGCGGACGAGACCACAGAGGCCTGAGGCAGTGTCTGGGTGTGGGCAATCTTCTGGGTTTGGACCTGGGTTTGTTCAGTTTATAAAACTTCACTGAGCCTACATTTATGGTATGTGTACTTTTCTGTATGTGCATTATATCGCAATGTAAAGTTTTTATACAAGACTGTAATACAGATTTTGGAAAAATAAGGATTTCTAAAACTTTGGAGCACAGAACAGCAGTTATAGGAATCCAAGTTTAGACTCTCAAAAAGGCTACTTTGAAGATGACCATTCTGAGCTACGTGAATCATCTAGATAGTAGAAAAATCAACATCCACTTTCCAGCTCACAGTTACAGATCCCTATGGTTAACAGCACTGCACACTCATCTTCCCTTAGTCTCACCTGGGCTCATTCTTAGTTCGCCTCCCCCATCCCAACTCCTTTCACTTCTATTTAAATGAATAAAGATGTATAATGTATAATAAAGATGTATAATGTATAATGATGTATAATGATTTCCTTTACTCATTATCCTTCAAAAGAGAACAGCATATGCTATAAAAGACACAGTACAAAAAATACGCTTTATAACCTTAACTGATGGGACAAATCCAGAATTTTTCAGGCCAGTATCTAACTTAGAAAGAGTTCAGACAATGGTTTTATAAGAGAAAGGATGCTCGCAAAGTTGAAAGATTCTATTAAAATGAGACCCATGCTGGTCTTTCCCCCAGATCACTCTGTCTTTTCCTACAAAAAATTCTCAACAAAGGACACCCATCCTTTGCCAAGACCTCAAGAGTTCTCTTTCCTGACACTGCCATCAGTCTGCAGTCCCTGGAGCTGAGCCAGAACAGCCACAAAAAACTCTGGAGGACTGGGTGGTGTGGGCGACACAAGGCTGGCAGGTGTAAGCCCTGAGCTCCAGGCACACATGACCTTCTGACCTTTGAACCAAACTTCTTTCCCTCCTTCCTCTGTGCAATCCAACCAGTAACAACCAGTAGTGAGCTGTGCTCACTACTACATGGGCTACGAGACATGAGACTGAGGGTTCACATGAGAAAGGAAATGGGAAAGCATTACAAAGCTGTGTAAGGGACACCTGGGTGGCTCAGTCCGTTAAGTGTCTGCCTTCAGCTCAGATCATGATCCCAGCAACCTGGGATCAAGTCCCATATTGGGCACCTTGCTCAGCGGGGAGCCTGCCTCTCCCTCTGCTTGCTACTCCCCCTACTTGTGCTCTCTCATTCTTCCCCTCACTGACAAATAAATAAAATATTTAAAAAAAAAAAAAAAAAAAGCTGTGTAAGAAATTACCACAAATGGTAATTTATGGTGACAGGAGAGGTTTTGAAATGCAATACCACCCTTGGATTCTTTTATATGTCCAAATCTAGCACTGAAATGCCTTAAAATATAACAATTACATTAGGTTAAACCATCTGAAATTGTTGACTTATAGGTTTAGAATGGTAACTTTCGGTAATTTCCTACTGGTTCAACTTCACAGAAAACTTATAAAAACTATTTATACTTTTAGCAATAGGTTTATTTAAAAAACAAAACAAAACAAAAAACCTAAGCAACTATAATACCTCGGGTTTGGGCAGCTTCCTTTAAAGCAGCTATAAGGTGAGGCTTCAAGTTATCCAAAATGAACCTTCCTTCAAGACCTGGGAAAAGGGACCTAAAAAGTGAAAGAAACACAGCAATTGTAACCTTCTAACAATTCTAAGATAAGAGAAATTCAATTACATAATTTCATTTCAGTTAAATGTACTACTTTATATAAATTATAATGCACATACCAAATCACACTGCAATACTTTTTGATCGAATACTATCTAGGCATCCCTTTAAAACACGGTGGCATCATGCGCCATAGCCAAGTCCAGAATAGTCTAAACATCTTAGAATGAAATTAACTTTATTTTCTGAGATTCATACACATCCTCATTTATAAAGAGTTCCTTAATGCGCTGTTCTCATTAAATTCAATTTCATCAAAATAATTTATTATCAACTCAATCTAACTTCGTTATTAGTGCTTTAGAACCCTTGTTTTCAGTGTCCTGTTATGAGATATCCAAGAGAAATGACTGCTCGATAACTTTTAGGCTGACCAACATCTGAATGCTTTCTCACTTGAGAATATAAAAATACACCCTTTCATAGTTTAACAAAGTATTTCTGCGAAAGTCTTCCTGACTATAGCTCTACCCTGATGGCGACTAATGGATTTCACAGTAAAGGACTCTAGATGTACGTGGGGGTGGGGGGAGGGAACAGTGCGGCAGAAGTGTGAGCTCTACCTTGGATAGTCTTCTGAGGTAATATAAATAACATCTTGATCTGATACAGATGAGGAGAAGGGCACAAAATTTCCGTTTTGTAAAGGTAGCAGCTCCAACCCCAGCAGTTCACTGTAGGCTTGGTCAGAAAGCACAAATTCCAGAAGGTGAAGCTTGTCTTGGGCATCACCTGGTTGCACAGACTTCCTCAGCACCTGCCGCACCCACGCAGGCGTCACCTTCCTCACGGGCTTGGCGCTGGAGGCAGCGAGCTGAACGGCAGCAGCAAGATTGGCGGGTACCTTGACAATCTGCTTCCCTGAGCTCTGGAGGTAGCTGAGCACGGTTTTTGTGTATTCCAAACTTTCATCCAGTTCTGAGAAGTAGGCCTCCTCCAACTTGACCCAGTGGTTGCTAATGGAATACAGGACCGCGTTCTGGAACAGCTCGTTAAACAGAGGCTCCAACACCGGCTGCCAGTGCACCTTGACTTTGTTCGCATCGGGCCAAAGCTTATAGATGATGTCAACCGACAAGGGAAAATCAGAGCTCCTTTCTGTCTCCAGACGTTTTATGGAATCTAAGATCAGAGTCGCGTAGGCTTTAGGGACAACATTCACAACCAGAAATTCATTCCACAAGGCTGCCGGGTCTCTCCACTGGTCCAGCTCTCGCCACTTGATGCTTCTGCGATTGTCAGTCAGGCCAAAAAACCCGCTGATGTGAATTGGGAGGCCCGTTTTGCTTTCCTCACCTGGCGGCAAAGGAAGAAAGCAGAAGGCTTTTCCTGAGAAATCGGCTGTTGCTCCTTTTTCTTCATCATCTCTTGATAAAGACATGGCTATTCCAATGATTGGGACAAATTTCAATTCATCAGCTAAAGAATCAAGTTTACCACTAATCCCTCGCCCACCCACACTGTTACACACCAGCCAGGAGGTTTTTTGTGCGTCCTTAGTACTCTCATCTTCTAAAACTATATTTATATGATATGTTACACAGGTTATGCTATTGCTTGGAATCTTTTTACAATAGTTACTTATAGCAGTTTCCAGAATCTTTACAGAATTGGGCCGCTCGTGCTTCAGGGCCTTATTCTCACTAGCAGTTACCCTAAATACCAGTCTCTCGGTTCCATCGGCCTCTCGGACATGTAAGGAAACATCCTGCACACTTTTCAGGAAGAGCAGCACTGTGTCCGCATCTGCCCTGAACGAGTCAAACAGCTCAAGGACCTTCTGCTTATTGTAGAGATTACTACTAAGCTGGGAAGGTTGTAGGCGAAGAGGGAAACGGAAAAACGTTCCTGGAAAATTGGCATTTACAAACGTTTCCTTGGTGCTTCCAAAAATGCCAATAAATGGAGCAAACTGGTCTGAAAGTTCACTAATTTCTTTGCTGTCATCTTTGAGATTCCAACACTGGCCTGATTCATGTGGACCAAAAAGCGTTTGATGAGGGTCTAGCATCCCAATCTGGTCACCACTAAATATGCAAGGAACATCTGTAAAGAAAATTTCGACAGTCATGATCAACTCTGAAATTTAACACACAATTATAATTACAATGTACAATTACTATCAAAATATTTTAAGTGGAAAAGCACAAACCATAAAGTGACTCTAACACAGCTTTATCTAAGAACAAACTAAATTTAGCTCAGGAATTTAATTCTCTGAACATGAAATCTAATGATTTCTCTTTTGATTCATTAAGTACCAGGCAGAGAAACTTCAGATGATTACTATGAAAACGTAAGAGAAATCTTCAAACACCTACTACACAATCAACATATGTGAAAGATATTTATACTCAGCCCCCACAGCCACCTGAACCCAATTATACAAAAATGTACATCCTATGCTCAAAATACACATTCCCACCACAGAGTCTCTGAAAGTGGGGGAGGGAAAGGACAGTGCAGGTGACACCCCCACGTGTTACCCAGTGAGCCAAGGCCCCGGGATACGTCTATAAGCAGCCCCCTGGTTTACTACCATCCCGTGCCTCTCATGCTGAGCACACCTCACCACACGGAACCCAAGCACAGTGCCCTGGGAGACATATTTTTTATACAGCAACTATTTCAACTGTTTCTCAACCACAGACAATACTACTTTGACAGAGGCAGAAAACTAGGTACATCAGATGCTCTGTACTTAGAGAAATTCTTCAACGCAGTGCCTTTCTATGGACTTCCTGAGAGTAATTTTCACATGGTCTGCCTCACCTGCTGACTTTCACACCTAACCCTCACACAAGATGCACCTTCATATTCACAGTCATCAACAGCAGCCTGTGCTGTCACAACCACGGCCTCCTAAACTTCCAGGTATTTTAAGTAGGAAATAAGAGGTCCACCAACCCAGCTGCTAAATCCATCAACAATGCGATGGGATGGCACTCCCGTCTGCACTCCAGTTACTAAAATTATGTCAGAGATTCCGGATAGTTGTAAAGCATAACGTATGACCTTTGCAAATCCCCAGATTACAGCACAGCATTCCAGTTAATGCTGTCCCACAGAAGCATGCTCATTCACGAACCGTGAACAAACCCACAGTGCTACGCGGATGTGGCAGTCAGCTAGACTCCCCAACTAAACAATTCGTTCCTGTAGGACACTCTCCACGCTTATGCGCGGGTTTAAAACTTCCACATGTCACAGACCTGAGGGGTAACTCATCAATGGTTGAACACACCAGTGCTAACATTCATGTATAATTGTTACATAACACTGCGAGATGGAATTTAATATATGATTTACATTCCACAATATATTATAATAATACAAATGCAATAAAAAATAGAAGCTTACAAAACTGGGCTACAGTGACCCAACACCCCACTTGCCAGTCCCAATTCAGGCTAGAGGTTTGAGAACAATACCACCCTCTTCTCTGAAGAGTGTTCCAGTGTGAACAATAAGTTATATGGTTTCCCTAGCTATAGCTACAGCTCTGCTAGCTAGCTCATTCTGCCCTCCTGCAAGTTCAAAATGCAAACAGAGTATGAAACTAAACCATAGCAAGTGCCAATTCCATTAAAAAAAACTTTTTAGCACAAACTGCAGTAAATTCTGAGAGCTTTGACTATGGAAGATACATCTACTCTTAGAGACGTCTACACGAAGAGTTTAAAGTACTTCCTATTGTAACCACAAACCAGAATCCTCATATTCTTTCTAGATTCAAAATGTGATTTCAAAGTAATCTTTGAAATACTCAAAGGTTTAAGAAGAGCAAAATTTTTATCAGGAAAATGTTAAGAAATCAGAATCAAAGATCTTCACTTTGTTATTCAATTCTACTGAATATTATACTTTCCTCTTCAATCTCCTAATATTTAAAAATAGGTACAAGAAAATCTGTGAAAATGCTTTTGTCTGACTCAAAGATAGTCAGTGTAAAACTTTTTAGAGTAGTAACAATTTATGCAGGTATTTTAAGAACTACAGTTCAAACCTCACGTAAAATGACTAAATATGTAATATTACACTGAACCCACCAGATCACAGAATTAATTTTCAACATCACATGATGAGGCTCTGGTGTACCGACCATAATAACTTTAGAAAACATGGATAGGTCACTGGCATACTTCTTACCGCCATCAGGAAATTTGAAAAAGATGCCTTTTAAAAGTACCACCTCCAAAGTTAACTAAGTAAATTACAAAATATAGGTTAAAATAATTTTCATGACCATGACCCCAAAACCAAATACTATACCTGTTATATGATAGACAGAATTAAACCCAATTCCGAATCTTCCAACCTTCAGGGGGTCGTCCTTTTTCCTGCTCCTGGCTATTTCCTGAATGCCGTGCCAGTCCTCTGGTGTGAAAACTGCATTGTTGTACACATACAGAGCTGGCCCTGGGTGGTAAAGCACACAAGCAATATTCAGAAAGAAGTAAGGCATGGTGTTCAGGCCTCTGCCAAGAGCTTCCGCCACATAAAACTGCTTATTCCATGGGCAGATGGAAAGAAGTGAATGGATGGGGCGCCTGGGGGGCTCAGTGGGTTAAAGCCTCTGCCTACAGCTCAGGTCATGATCTCAGGGTCCTGGGATCGAGCCCCGCATCGGCCTCTCTGCTCAGCGGGGAGCCTGCTTCCCCCTCTCTCTCTGCCTGCCTCTCTGCCTACTTGTGATCTCTGCCAAATAAATAAATAAAATCTTCAAAAAAAAAAAAAAAGTGAATGGAATGACTGAATTCTGCAAAATAATTCTGATTTTCACAATAAAAGTAAAAACACAAGCTAATGGTAAAAATAACTAGCAGGGGAAAAAATTATTGCTGGCCAAAACTCCAAAAAGGGAAAATTAAGAATGTTATGATACTTAACACATCCAAACCACAGAGCCAACAAGGAAGTTAATCAGAGTATACTATTACTTGACAAAACTTGCTCCTAAATGGTAGATTTAAATCATTTTGTAAATGGGATAACCTATAAAAGTACTAAGGAGACTTGTTATCTAAAAACAAACCTTGTTAAGGGGCACCTGGGTGGCTCAGTAGTTAAGCGTCTGCCTTCCCAGGGTCCTGGGATCAAGCCCTGAATCCTGCTCCCTGCTCAGCGGGAAGCCTGCTTCTCCCTCTTCCACTCCCCCTGCTTGTGATCCCTCTCTTGCTGTCTCTATCAAATAAATAAAATCTTTAAAAAAAAAAAAACAAACCTTGTTAATACATTATTTCATAAGAAGAAAAATAATCCTTTAGTCATGTTAATAATCACCTTGTTTGTTTCTGTTTTTGTCAGCCTCTGGAATTTTCTATATGAGGGATTATCTGAATAACTAAAACAATCATTCATGTGACAAATTTTAAAATCAACACTTCAGAATAATAGTACCCTGTCTTCAAAGTCATTCTTTTACTTTTTTGTTTTTTTTAAGATTTTATTTATTTATTTGACAGAGATCACAAGCAGGCAGAGAGGCAGGCGGCGGTGGGCGGGGGGAGCAGGCTCCCTGGTGAGCAGAGAGCCCAATGTGGGGCTCGATCCCAGGACTCTAGGATTGTGACCTGAGTTAAAGGCAGAGGCTTAACACACTGAGCCATCTAGGTGCCCCCAAAGTAGTTCTTTTAAAAGGTTAGCTTTATAATTCAAAATGTTTGAATTTATAATGTGAATTTATCATTCAAAGCATTTTTGGAACACTGCTTTTTTAAACTTCAGAATTTGAAAGAATTCAAACTTTCTTTGAATATATTCAACTATAGTTAATTCGTCATACTTAAAAATAATTAACAAAGTGCAAAGATATCTTAAGTGCATAGCTTAAGAAAGTCTTTCAAAGCAAACAAACCTGTAGAACCTCCATCCAAATGAACACAGAGAACGTTCCAGCACCCCCAAAAGCCTCCTTCACAGGCCTATAAATTCAAGATATGGGGATGCTGACCATTGCTTGTTTTACAAAAATGGACTGCTGCTGTAATAGTCTAAGACTGCCAAGGCCTTTCCAAGGAAGAGGACACAGGGGCTGAAGTGGACTCTGGATTTCAGACTCAGCTCTACTGTTACCAACTCAGAACTTCGGGCAAACGAAAGCCTTTAAGGTTCAGTGTCCTCGTCTGCTCGTCTGTCAAATAAGGATGAGAAAAGTATCGCCTTACAAAGGAGTGTGGAGGCTCAAATGAACAATACAAATTAGGGACCAGCACAATGCCTGCAGCAGAGTAAACCCCGAAACAATCAGATCCTGTGATTGCTGTAATCATTAGTAGTGTATGTCATGTCAAGTATTTATGATCAACAAAATACTAACACAGGAATCTTAATAAAGTAAGTATCTTAATCGCCAACAGCTAACTCTAGCTGGCCTGAAAGAGCATCTCATGAACAGTGTCTAGTTCTGCCTATTCCAAATATCCATTAAAAATACCTGTGAAGGCACAGAAACCGGGACCACAAAACCTCACAACACTGAACACCGGGACTGAGTGAGCCTCTGCCAGAATCCAGAAAGAACTTGCACAAGTAGAAGGTCTATGGAAGGGAATTATTAGTCCAGGAGGGAGGGACGCCTGGGTGGCTCAGTGGGTTAAGCGGCTGCCTTCAGCTCAGGTCATGATCCCAGCATCCTGGCATCGGGTCCCACATCGGGCTCCTTGCTCAGCAGGGAGCCTGCTTCTCCCTCTGCCACTCTGTCTGCCTGTGCTCACCCCCTCTCTCTCTCTCTAACAAAAAAAGAAAAAAAATCTAAAAAAAAAAAAAAAAAAAAAAAGTCCAGTGGGGAGCACACCACATAACCCTGGCAGGAGCAAAGCAGAGCTGCCAGCCTGGAGGAAGACCTCCCTTCCTTGCCACTGTCAACCCAAAATCCCCTGTGGCCCAGCTGCTTCTAGAAAATACCTGCCAAGATAGAAAACAGATGTATGTTCTTACGAATTCATACAAAGCAGTGCTTCACACGGAAAGGAATTTCCTCCTCACAACCTCACTGTCCAAGGTTTACTGTCTCCCATTGGACCCATCAGTGAGCTCCTAGAAGGAAGGACACAGGCGACATAAACTCCTGTTTGTGGAACTGCCCTGTGTGCCAGTCTCTGGAGTGTGCCTGACACACGTGCACGGCAGCCTACAGGGCACACTTGCCTGACACATGTGTACACGGCCTTCCGCAGCGTGCCTCACACACAGGCTAGCCTGTGGCTGAACCAGGCAGCGCTCAGATGAGCCCACCACAGCCAGCAGACAACTGCGCACGGCAGCTCGATGCATCACTCTTTACTGGCTTCTGTACTGAGCAGGCGTAATCCAGTTCTTAGTTCAGATTTTAATCATGTTCTTATCTGATTACCCTCATCCTGGAATAATACTCATCCAGGAGATTTAATCTTGAATCTCACTGAATCTCCACCTCTACCTTGAAGGTCAATTTTAAAATACCCCAATCCACCCTGATTGAAAAGGTAGGTGCCTCTTCCTTCTGAGAGTGAAATAACAAAAGAATAAACTTCTTTGGAGAATTTTCTCGTACAGGAGATAGTTATCTGGGAAGGAAAGGTGAGAAGCAGGCCTGCAATCAACTTTCTCCTTTGGAAAGGTTATAGGGAGAGAGAGAGAACCCAGCCCAATCTCCTTGTAAACATGCCGAGGACAGATCTCTGGGCAAACACACTAACACTATCTGCTAGTAGGAGTCTAGTAGATGCATTCAGCATTTGCTTATTATAACTAAACCTGGAATTTACAGATTTAGGGGAACGAGTCATAAGCTATTTAATTATCAGAGAAAAATGTGAATATGTTTTATCACTGAAATAGCTCCTTTCATGTAGGCAATGGCCTGCGTGCATCACTGAGAGGCCACTCCTGCTCAATGTAGGCCCAGATGTGTCCAGCACAGCATGAATGGACCTAACAGGAAGTGCTGGGAGTCTTCTCCACACTTCCTTCACTGTTTCTATTAACTACATTCTTGAAATCCTAACTGGGATGAAAATGGGTGAGAACTCCCCATTTCTATGCACCTGATTTGACAGATTGAGACTTCTGTCATCTGATTATATAAAAAAGAACAAAAACAAGGTGCACTGAAAAGTTCTCATTTGCAAAATTAACTATCAATAACGGAAAACAAAACTAATATCCAAGAAGATGATACCAGCTAAGAAAACAACAACATCTGAACATAAGAGAAAGACATTCTCAAATACCCAAGAGCATGCAGGGTCCTTAACAAATATTTGTTAAATAAAGGTATCAAAGATCATTTCTCCCTATTTTTATGTGTCCAAGTTTATTTTAGGAATGTAGGCATTCCTGATACTTAGAGGTAGACTCTGATAATCAAGAGTCTACCTCTAAGTATACAGCCAACCCTCGAGCAACACAGGTTTGAACTGCACGGATTACACATGATTTTCTTTGATAACCGCTGTAAATGTACTTTCTTTCTGTTGTGATTTTCTTAACATTATTTTCCCCTCTAATTTATTTATTTTGGAATCATATAGTATATAATACATATAGCATACAAAATATGTGTTAATTGACTATGCTATGGATAAGATGCTTCTGGTCAATATTCAGCTGTTAGGAGTTAAGTTTTGGGGGAGTCAGAAGTTATACACAGATTTTTGACTGCAAGGGGCTCATTCTTCCAGGGTCAACTGTACTTACAAATAAATTCAGTCAAATAATCATGTTCCAAATACTTTTTTTAAACAAGGTAAACTCAAGGCTAGAAGCAAAAAATCCTAGACCTTAGGTAGGAGTTTGAAGCAAAACACTTCTAGGATCTCCTCACACTGTCACCTTTATGGCTCTATGGTACACACATAATAATATCAATGTGACACCAGACATAAAATTTTCACACAGATGAACCCATTTAATCCACAAAATAACTTAGAGGCAGGGATGCATGGGAGGCTCACTTGATTAAGCATCTGCCTTCCGCTCAGGTCAAGATCTCAGGGTCCTAGAATGGAGCCCCATGTTGGGCTCCCTGCTCAGTGATGAGTCGGCTTCTCCCTCTCCCTCTGTACTTGCTCATGCTCTCTCTCAAATAAATAAATAAATAAAACTTAAAGAAAAAAATAACTTAGAGGCAGATTTTGTCCTTATAACCATTTATAGGCAAGTGGGCTGAAATTAAGCAGGGCCAGGCCATCTGCTTCATTATGGTGAGTAAATATGAGGACTGGAGTGGTCATTGGGCAAACGGGTACCCAGTGGAGACATGATCTGTGGTGGGCCCATGCAGGACCAGGACCTGAACAAGAGCCTCCTGTCCACACCTGCTATCTTTCAACAACAGTCACAATAAACCAGGGAATCTGAGAACCTGATACTCCTCTCATAAAACTGGATGACAGTAGAGAGACGGCCAGCCCCATCACCAAGGCAGGACAGGTCTGGGCTACAATGGCAGCCTTCTGGTGCGTTACATCTCACTGTCTTCAGACAAAGAAGTACAACTTGCCTATCACAAATCTGACCAAGAACAAATATATCAGCTGTAATAAATGTTAAATATATACTGTTTAAAGAATTTAACAATTAATGTTGATATTCTCCTAAATCGTAAAACATATTTTCAAATCTATATGACTTACATCTCTTTAAAAGTCTGTTCAGGGAAGTTTGACTCAATTGTTCTTATTTTCAATACCGTCCATTGTTTTTAGTCATACTATTATATATAATCATATCTAGTTGTTCATACATATCATCCTATTGACTTTTAAGGTGCACTAAAAGTTATGAACATAGTACACAGCATATCACAAAGTAGGACGGAGGTATCCAGAGTTGACCGGTATGGTTCTCTTACTTTCCTTGCACTGTCCTTATTCCATTGTCTCCTCTAACCCTTCTTCCCAAACCACATCAAAACACCTAACAGTAGAAAACAAGACTTCTTTCTAAATCCAGAGAACTGTTACATATGTGGAAAGGGTATCCATTCTGTCTTGCTAATAATATAACTCACAAGTTTACTGAATAGAATAAGACACTTATGTATTTACATGGTTACTTTGAATTTCAAGATTTTTACTCTGTTCTCTAAAAATACTGACTTGGCAGACTCCTGCCCATCAAAAGCAGAGAAAAACATCTGGGAAAGTGGGACTGAATATGTCAAGAAGTGCAGTACCAGTGGCACACTGTTCATCAGAGTATTGTGAATTACTAAAATTACCTGTTAACACATAAAACAAACCTGTTCTTAATTATTGATTCTTACCCTGATATTGTGCCATTTCTTTTGACCAAAGAGTCTCCGTTCCATACTGAGTTTCATCATACAAAAATTTAACTTCTGTGGCCCCCGCATCTTCTGCATTCTGAATTAATTCCTAATCAAGAAATATACCAAAAAATAATATTTAATAATACAGTAATCTGACCATCTTTGAATTTACCTGTAACATTTAAAAAGTAATTACATTTAAGAAACAGAAACCCATTATTGACTCCATCACCTTTAAATCCGGTGGGGATGACTACAAGTAACTGTCATGGGCACTGAGAATATGGTTGAGCTTGTGAGTCCTTCTCCAATCATACACCTAAAATGGGATGTTTAACATGCTATCTCCTCATCCCCAATACAAATCCTGAGACTATTTAAAACTCTTATTTACAAACTACCCAAAGCCTTCATTCAAAAGAAATTATTCCATTTCTGAAAGCTGCAAGGATTGTTCTGTTTCTGGCACAGGTAACTTCCTCTCAAAGTAGTTACCAAATACAGACATTTTTCACCTCTTTACCAAACTTATGCTTTCTTAGGAATAATGTATGTATGTACCTATTAATATTCTGCATGCTTGAGAAGTTAGGTTATGAACCTGTCTTTCCCCTGCACTGAAGCTGAAAGCTTCTTCACAGTCAGGACTGACTCATTCCTTTCTCACAAAGAAGGCAGTAGTGTTATTTGTTTGGTGGATGGGTGGTCACACCTCTGCAATGGAGAAAGGAAAGATTTATACCATAGGTAGCCACAAAAAAAAAAAAAAAAATCCTTAGTCTCAACAACCCCAATCACTTTGGCATGCCTATCAAAAACAGCCTGGGCTCTGGTCCATCTGAAGGGAGGGCCAGACTCTGAAATAAGAGGCCAACTGTTACAGCCAACACCATAATCATCAAACTTGAACTCAACGTATCTCCTGTTTATTCTGGACCTTGTGTAAAGTAAGGAAAAGTCAACAGACAACTGCCTGGAGAAGCTGACTTAAACCAAACCAAATCAAGTGGCTACATTTTAAATGGATGGGTCTTTAAAACACAATAATTTATCCTGTATTATTCACCCTAAATGAGGGGAGGGAGTGATGAGGACAGACAAGAAGTAAGGCGAGCTGATACTGATCTATGGCAATGCCAACAGCAAAAACTACAAGAGCTCCTTTTATACCTAAAAACACCTACAGATTGAAAGTGAAGGGGTGGAGAAGCATCTATCATGCTAACAGCTGCCAAAAAAAAGCCAAAGAAGACATACTTAAATCGGAAAAAAGAGATTTTAAACCAAAGACTGTAATGAGAAATGAAGAAGGGCATTATATCGTAATTAAGGGGTCTATGCATCAAGAAGATCAACATCTCAATATTGATGCCCTCAACTTGGGGAGCACCCAAACATATAAATCATTTAATAACAAACATAAAGGAAATCATTGATAATAATACAATAACAGTAAGGGGACTTTAACACCCCACTGACATCAATAAACAGATCATCTAAGCAGAAAATCAATAAGGAAACAATGTCTTTGAATGACACACTGGACCAGTTGGACTTAACAGCTATAATCAAAACATTTCATCCTAAAGAAGCAGAACACACATTCTCTTCAAGAGTACATGGAACATTTTCCAGAATAGATCACATACTGGGTCACAAATCAGGCCACAACTAGTAGAAAAAGACTGAGATCATACCATGCATATTTTCAGACCACAGTGCTATAAAACTTGAAGTCAACCATAAGAAAAAATTTGGAAAGACCACAAATACATGGAGATTAAAGAACATCCCACTAAAGAATGAATGACTTAACCAGGAAATTAAAAAAGAAATTAAAAAATACACAAAAGCAAATGAAAATAAAAAGACAACAGTCCAGAACCTTTGGGATACAGCAAAGGTAATCCTAAAAGGGAAGTAAATTGCAATATAGGACTACCTCAAGAAGCATGAAAAGTCTCATACAACCTAACCTTAAACCTTAAGGAGGTAGAAAAGAACTGCAAAGAAAGCCTAAACTCAGCAGAAGAAGGGAAGTAATAAAGACTAAAACATAATAAATGATATAGAAAGAAACAAACAAAAAACCAGAACAGATCAATAAAACTAACAGCTGGTTCTTTCAAAGAATTAAAAAATTTAATAAACCCCTAGCCAAACTTAGCAAAAAGAAAAAAAAGGACCCAAATAAGTAAAACCGCAAATGAAAGAGGAGAGATCAGAACCCACATCACAGAAATACAAACTATCAAAATATTACGAAAAAGTATATGCCAACAAACTCAGCAATCTAGAAGAAATAGACATATTCTTAGACACATAAAAACTACCAAACCTAAACTGGAAGAAACAGAAAATTTGAACAGTCCAGCAAAGAAACTGAATCAGTAATCAAAAATCTCCCAACAAACAAAAGTCCGGGGCCAGATGGCTTCCCCGGGGAATTCTATCAGACATTCAAAGAAGAATTAACATCTATTATTTTATTTTTTAAGATTTTATTTATTTATTTGACAGGCAGAGATCACAATTAGGCGGAGGGGCAGGCAGAGAGAGAGGAAGGGAAGCAGGCTCCCTGCTGAGCAGAGAGCCCAACATGGGGCTGGATCCCAGAACCCTGGGATCATGACCCAAGCCGAAGGCCCAGGCTTTAACCCACTGAGCACCCAGGCACCCCTACTATTTTCAAACTGTTCCAAAAAATAGAAATGGAAGGAAAACTTCCAAACTCTGAGGCCAGCATTACTTTGATTAAAATCAGACAAAGACCCCATTAAAAAAAAGAATTACAGGCTTGTGTCCCTGATGAAAATAGATGCAAAAATTCTCAAGAAGATACTAGCTAATAAGATCCAACAGTACATTTAAAATAATTATTCATCATAATCAAGTGGGATTTCCTCCTGGACAGCAGGAGTGGTTCAATATCTGCAAATGAAACCACGTGATATACCACATTAATAAAAGAAAGGATAAGAACCATATGGTAATCTCAATTGATGCAGAAAAAGCATTTGACAAAATACAAGACCCATTCTTGATAAAAACCCTCAACAAAGTAGGGATAGATGGAATATACGTCAATATCATAAAGGTCATACATGAAAGATCCACAGCTAATATCATTCTTTGGGGGAAAAACAGAGCTTTTCCCCTATGGTCAGGAACAAGACAGCGATGGCCCCTCTCACCATTACTGTTTAATATAGTACTGGAAGTCTCAGCCTCAGCAATCAGACAACACAAAGAAATAAAAGGCATCCAAACTGGCAAGGAAGAAGTCAAGCTTTCACTATTTACAATCACCATGATATACTATATAGAAAACCTAAAAGACTCCACCAAAAAATTGCTAGAACTAATACATGACTCAGCAAAGACACAGGTTGTAAAATCAATGTAAGGAAGTCGCTTGCATTTCTAGACACCAATAATAAAGCAGCAGAAAAAGAAATCAAGGAATCAATTATACATATAATTGCACCAAAAACCATGATACCTAGGAGTAAATCTAACCAAAGTGGTAAAAGATCCGTACTCTGAAAACTGCAGAACACTTAGAAATGAAACTTATGAGAACACACAAAAGTGGGGAAAAAAATCCATGCTTGTGGCTTGGAAAAACACTGTTAAAATGTCAATACCACCCAAAGCAATCTACACATTTAATGCAACCCCTAACAAAATATCACCAGCACTTTTTTTTAAGGTTTATTTATTTTAGAGAGAGTGTGTGCTCACATAAGTAGGGAAAGGGATAGAAACACAGGCAGACTCCCCATTGAGCTCAAAGCCCAACACTGGGCTTGACCTCACAAAACTGAGATGTCTTGAGCTGAAACCGAGAGTTGGATGCTCAATTGACTAGCCACTCAGGTACCCCACCATCATCATTTTTCACAGAGCTAAAATAAACAATTCCAAAATTTGTATGTAACCAGACAAGATCCCAAATAGCCAAAGTAATGTTGGAAAAAGAAAACCAAAGCTGGAAGCATCACAATTCCAAACTTCAAGCTGCATTACAAAGCAGGAGTCATCAAGAGAGTATGGTACCGGCACAAGAACAGACACAGTGATCAATGGAACAAAACAGAAAACACGGAAACAGACCCACAGCTATATTGCCAACTAATCTGTGACAAAACAGGAAAGAATATCCAATGGAAAAAAGACACTTCAACAAATGGTATTGGGAAAACTGGCCAGCAGCATGCAAAAGAATGAAGCTGGAACACTTTCTTATACCATACCCAAAAATAAATTCAAAATGGATGAAAGACCTAAAAGTGAGACAGGAAACCATCAGAACCCTAGCAGGGAACATAGGCAGTAACCTCTTTGATCTTAGCGGTAGCAACTTCTTACTAGACATGTTGCCAAAGGAAAGGGAAACAAAAGCAAAAATGAACTACTGGGACTTCACCAAAATAAAAAGCTGCACAGCAAAGGAAACAATCAGCAAAACGAAAAGGCAGCCTATGGAATGGGAGAAGATATTTGCAAATGACATACGATAAAGGTTTAGTATCCAAAATCTATAAAGAACTTATCAAACTCAACACCCAAAAAACAAATAATCCACTTAAGAAATGCACAGAAGGCATAAATAGACACTTTCCCAAGAAGACATCCAGATGGCTAACAGACACAAGAAAACATGCTCCACATCACTCATCATCACAGAAATACAAATCAAAACCACAAAGATACACCATTTCACACCAGTCAGAATGGCTAAAATTAACAACAGATGTTGGTAAGGATGAGAAAGGGGAACCCTGTTGGTGGGAATGCAAACTGGTGCAGCCAGTCTGGAAAACAGTATGGGGGTTCCTTAAGAAATTAAAAATAGGGCTACCCTACTATCTAGCAATAACAGTACTAGGTATTTACCCAAAGTATCCAAAAATACAGATTTGAAGGGATACATGCACTGCAATGTTTATAGCAGCATTATTAACAAGAGCCAAGCTATGGAAAGAGTCGAGTGTCCACTGACTAACGAATGGATAAAGAAGATGTGGTATATACATACAATGGAATATTACACAGCCATCAAAAAGAATAAAATCTTGCCATTTGCAACAACATGCATGGAGCTAGAATGATTTATGCTAAGCAAAAGAAGTCGGGCAAAGAAAAACAAATACCGTATGACTTCACTCATATGTAGAGTTTAGGAAACAAAACAGATGAATGTGTTGGAAGGGAAAAAAAGAAAACAAACCATAAAAGACCCCTCATGACAGAGAACAAACAAGGCTGACAGAGGCAAGTGGACCGGGGGACAGGCTAAATGGGTGGTGGGTATTAGGAAGTGCGAGTACTTGTTATGATGAGCACTGGATGTTACATGTAAGGGATAAATCAGTAAATTCTACTCCTGAAGCCAATAAATAAATAATAAAAACAAAGTAAAAGATTAAAAAATAAAATAAAATCACTAATGATGGAGCAATCCCCCTAATCGGCGCCTGAGTATGACTAAATTCAACTAAATACACCTAATCCTTACTCTCTAAAAACTTAGCACCTGAACTAGAAAATATAATGAGGGCCAAGATGTTAAAGGCAATAAACACTGAATAAATTAATGAGAAGAAAAGAAAATGCATTGACAGTTAATCTCTTCTTACAATTAATTAGGGAGTTTCCTGATTAGGCTAAACACAAAATCAAATTTTTGCTGTATCTTCTACTATTGTTTTTTTTGTGTGTGTGTGGTTGTTCAGGTTTCTGGGTTCTTTTGGTTTTCAATGAGTATATTCAAACTAAAAGAATATACTGTAAATAGAAACAAATAACTAAAATCATTATACTATGAAATAAATTCTCCTAAAAGGCAAACCTCTCAGTCCAGGGGTCAAATGTGTTCACGGCCCCTGAATGTGGGTTTTGCATTATTTCATTCCTCTGGTCAACCAGTGGGTTCATAAACATCTGCAAGATGTTTCACATAACATTTATAAGATGACATTATATACTGACATACAACAACAGAAAGAGTGTTTCTAGAGCAACACTGTGCTTGATCACAGCACAAAACAACTCAGTGGGTTCCTCTGCCTCTGAAACCTCCTGTATTTACAATGGCCCCATTTTCAACCCATCCCATCCAGCATATGCACTGCAGGCACAGAGGGAAATAAATACTGCTATTCAGATCTAGACAAAATTTTTTTAAAAGTTAAATGCTACGAGGATTTCCAACTCATTTTACTCCATCTCATTTTTTAAAAAATTTTTATTATTATTTTTTTTAATTATGTTATGTTAGTCACCGTACAGTACATCATTAGTTTTTGATGTAGTGCTCCATGATTCATGGTTTACATATAACACCCAGCGCTCCACGCAGTATGTGTCCTCTGGGCCAACCCAATCCCCTACTCCTCTCCCCTCTAAAACCCTCAGTTTTGTTTCTTGGAGTCCACAGTCTCTCATTTTTACCAAAGTAAATTTACACATGTACACAACAAACGCCCTACCTTAAGAATCTGTCCTCCTTCTGGATACCTTCTTAAAATGTCCTTGAGAAAGTCAACAAGTGGTGGTGTTGTCTGACCAAATCGACCTAAAACAGAGAACACATTTAAAAAATGATTTAGAAAGAAAAATCCCATAAGTGTTACCAATGGGTTATTTGATTCCAAGACATAGTAAAATTATATAAGTTATGACTAAATTAGATTCAGCAGAAAGCAAAGCAGACTCAATTTACTGAATCTCAAGACTTAATGGAACTACAAAATTCAGGTTTTAAAAAACGTTCAAAAACAGACTACATATCACAGGAGATATTTAATTCAAAAAAATAAAAAGCAAGAGGGGTGAGGGCAGGAATTGTTGCCAGTTTCCAAAACAAATGAAATAAACGGCATCATTTTGTGGGTACTTTGCCACCAAATAATAAGCCAGAGATAGTGATGTCTATTATGACATTGTTAATATTCTCAAACTCAAATGATGTTCTGATTATTCTGAGATTGGCATAGTCAATGTCTCAGTACCGGTCCATTCAAATAGCCTTAGGTATTTCTTAACCAAGAGATTCTTAGAACTGACTGACCCCTTTGCCTTAGACAGGTGGTTACAGGCAAGTATAGAAAGGATGGGGAAAGAAAGGTTAACTTCCAGATGCACAGGAAAAAAAAAAAAAAAAAAACAACCTGTAAATTATTTAAAAAGAACTCTGGCTTAAAACAATGAAATCATCACTACAAATTTATCAACATCATTTCGGCAGAGTGCCCACCAGGACCAAGCCCCAGTAGGACTCTGCTCCACAGGGCCTAATACCCTACGCACTCTTATAATTCACCAGCTCCATTTGCCCTTGCTTTCCTCTGGCCTGGATACCCCCTCAACCCATTCCATGGAATATACTTTCACAATATAATCTTTATGCAACTAAAAATGGCATATGCTCCTGGTAAAGTCAATGTAATACCTCCCCCTTTCAAGCCTTTTGATTGAAGGTTTACAAAAAGATGACAGTTTTTGAAAGTCAGATCTCCGATCTTGATCCAGTCAGGTAACTGAAAAAAAGAAAAGAAAATGTATGAAAAGCAGTATTGTTCCTAAAACTGTACATTCGAACTATCTCGATTTTTTTTCACTTAAGAAATAATGCTTGTGAACCATTCTTATCAGGAAATAGGTTGCTCTGAAGAAGTGAGTATTTCAAAAAACAGAAATTTAGTCAACAATTTTATTTAACTTAAAGGACTTTTCTTAACCTAAAGGATTTTAACTTAAACCTAAAGGATTTTTCCTTAAATAGTTATAAATAAAGATCTGCTTTAAAATAACTCAAATGCTACTGCTCTTTCTGAAAAAAATAAATAAATAAATAAATAAAATAAAATAACTCAAATGTTTTATGATGAATCAGGATCATTAAAATAAACAAAATCATTCTCTTTGCATTTCCAAAGTGTACCGCTCAGAAGCCAAAGCCAGATCAACCTTCTCTCCAGCGGTCCACTCAAGAACTACTATGGAATGACCTCGTACAGGTCAATGGTCTACAAAACATCACTCAAAAGCCCACCAGAATAATCAAACTTTGTAACTTACACTCAACAGGGTGTGAATGGCATCATTTACCATATCAAAAATTCAGTATTTCCAATTATCTACCACCCAACCCACACTGATATCCTTCAAGGCTCCTAAAGCTCAACCTATCAAAAGTGACCTCACTGGATTTCCTTCCAAACCCTTAACCCTCATCTTTTACTTTGTATTTCAATTAACAGTGGCACCTTCTACCTGTTCACTTTAGAGGGAACCATGGGGAGAAGTTCTCTCTGCAAACCACCAATTATCTCCAGTCTAGCCAATTACCCTCCAGTTTCCAGCAAGTCCATCCCCCATTTCTCTCAGAACTAACTTGTTCTTTTCCCATTTCCAATTGCTCAGACTCCTTATATTTCTGGATTTTTATAATAATCTCTACTCTGGTCTCCTTACTTTCTACGTATCATCATTCTAGTCCTCATTTCTAAAATCTGAGTACACTGTGACAGTTTCCAGCTCATAAAGCACTTTCATACACATATTCCCACTGAATCGTAAAGAAAAAACTCCCTGCACAGGACATATGGATAAGAATAGTAGTTATTTTGTGTTGTTAACCACAAAACTTTTAGAAACAACCCAATTCTATTATATATTGATACAGTGGCATATCATATAGCAAAAAAAAAAAAAAAACTGGATTAACTAAACTGCACGTAACTCTGGGTGAATATTTGTAACATAATATCGAGCAAAAAAAGCTAATTCTGGGTTACTACATATGGAATAACAAGCTTCTTATAAAGTTCATAAACAATAAAAGTAAATAGTCTATCACTCAGGTTATTTAGGTTACAGATATACACATATATAGACATGTATGTACACAGGTATACCTTATATAAACACATACATACACACTCATGATAAAACTATTTAAAAAACTACAAAAGCAGGCAACGAAGTAAGAAACACGAAGGGGTAAGGGAAAAAAGACAGGCACACAGGCTGGGGAGGAGAAGCACAGAGGGAAATATAAACTGTCAACAGTGTTCTCCCTCTCCAGTCGGATGATGTCATCTTGGTTGTTCATTCTATTGTTAATCAACTAATAACTAAAAGAGAGCCAAGCATAAGCCAAGATTACTGGTTCAATTTAGTAGCCAAGGTACATCTGAAGGAAGAAAGGCAGGCAGGAAGAAAACTTTTATTGCAGGAAGAAGTTTGCAGATCTTAAAGGACACTTGAAAAGGAAGAAGACACAGAATTGAATCATGTTAGTAAAAACATATGTAACCCGCTATGCACGTCTGATTGTGAATGCTTTTGGTGGACTGTAATCAGTGACCTATCTCCAGGGAAGTGATTCTCCCGAAGAGAAATCAAGTGGCAAAGATAAGTGACCCCAGTAGTGCTATCAGCTTTCTCCTCCTGAGCCTGCCAAGATTAAGGGAGTTTGCTTGGGCGGCTCCCCTTCCTAGACCCAAAATCACTCCAACCGAGCAAAATAACACTGGTCCTATTTATCTCCAGAGGCAATTAAATCTTAAAAGTTGCCCATTTCAGTCTTTATAAATATATTTTAAAACACAGAGATTGTAAAATGATTTGTACATCTGGATCTGTGTTCATGCCAGCCTCAATCTTCCTCCAAAACCTCAGAGCAGAGATGCTCATTTTCATTTACTATGGAACAATAACTCTTTCCAAATAACTCTTTCCAAATTACTATGCAAACAATACAATATTAATTACAAGTGGCTCTCCCGACACTTATTCCTTTGTTCAGTGGTCAAGGCACAAGGAGGTTCTAAAATTCAAGGGTTGACAAAAAGGACAATTTTGATCAATTAAGAGATACTTCACACCTCTTGATTTGAGGCTCGACCACATTTGGTACAAGAGGAAAAAGGATCAGGAAGATACACAGCTATAATGAACAGCTTCAGTCTCTTCATGAGACAGGAGGTAATGTGAAGAACTTAAAAATTTCACTTCTAGTCCAGGGAAACAAATGAGAGATAAGGAGAAAGAGGATGGTAGATGACCCAGAAAGACCGAGGACTGTCTACTGCTTCCTACATCCAGTACCAACCAAAACCAGTAAGTGACAAGGAGTCCTACTCAACAGCTTTTGTTTCCTGCCTGCCCTGACATATTTAGAATTCCATTATTTCTGGGTCTGACTCAATCAAGGCTTATAAACATCCTTGGCAAGAGCTTCTGTCTTATTCTACATATACCTCATTACACTGCACACATACACACAAGCATACACACATGCACAGCCATTTGGTACCAGACAGCCATAATCACACTTTTACAAAGTCTCCTGTATACCTTTTCCTTCCAGTTTCACCTCTACAGTCAGTCATAGTCTAGAACCTCCCCAGCTCAGGACAACAGATGTTTCCTAACCAGACCCCCACCTATCCACCCACTCAGGCTGAAATATTCTATGCCCCACAGCCACATTCACCATCCATTATCAATATTGTACACAGACACCTCCAAAAACACTTCTAATGGCAAGACTGAGCCACAAGTGAGCCTCCTGGGAGGACCACATGTAAGGGACAAGATGACAAAGCAGACCCTGAGGAGTAACCAAAGAAGAGGGTACAGAACCAGAAGAGTACACATGGGAAGGCTGAGACAGAGATGGACCCAGAAAAAGAGGTAAGAATGATAAGCTTTTCTTCTCAATTCTGTCCAAAGTTGTCAAGTCACTGTCTGCAGGCCACCGAACACCTTGAGGAGCTGGTGAGGAGGGCTGAGCTGTGGAGGAACATCAGAGCTGTTTAACTGGAAATCTGTGTCTAAGTGGTCAAGAGGCCATGGCATGGACACAGGTACACAGAAGGTCAAGATTACACTGAGGAATTAAAAATCATAGGTTATCAAGTACTTCACCAATGTTTGTATTGGGTACAAACCCAATGCTTGAAATGTCATTCTGTATGGCTCAGTGTTCCTTACATATCTGTTAACATTTTTATCTCTTTTAAATCCTGAAAACGATCTTTTATCATATAAAAAGTGAAGAAATTTTGGGGATCAAAGAACAAGTTAATTTTCAATAAAATGTTTCCATTTAACTCCTCCTTTGAGAAAACTTAGCTTTTTCACTAACCTCAAAGGATATATATAACAATGTGAAATACTGCTATCTTCCAAAGTTTTTATCTCATTCATTTGCAGTTCAGAAGTTTTAATGAGAATGTATTCCTCAAACTTACAGCTACTATAATGAAGTCTGAAGATCCTTTTAGCCCTAAGTTTCTATGATTCAAAACTGAGGGGAAACCTCTAAGACATTAAAGGTGAAAATTATTCCAGCTAAATGTACAACACAACTAAGAAAAACGTGAGTAATGGTTAAAACCCTCTGACTATAATGCCCATCGAAAAACTATCGTAATTTCAGGAAGTGAAGATTCAGATAAAAAGACGGGCAGGGGGCAGGGTGACACAAATGCTGACATGGTAAATCAATTAAAATTACAACTAATGATGAGAAAATACCCGTGTGACTTTGTGCATGTTATTTACAGAGCATTATTTCCAGGGTAACCATTAACTGAGCATCTGCCATCCACGACCCAAGAATAAAATCCGTTCAGTTTCCCTCCCCCCGAGCCTACTGATAAAGAGTCAGTGGATGCGCTACAACCCCGAGCACAGAGGCGGGCCCGTCGTCCTACTAAGGAGAGGGACCCGGCGGGCCGTACCTCCCTGCCGCCGAGCCACAGCCGCTGCTCCGACACCGGGAAGCCCGTCTCGGCCAAGATGCGCTCCTTGATGTCGCGCACGGTCCAGGACGCCTGAACGGCCACGGTCCTACAGCCCACGCAGCCGGGGAGGACGGTCACCCGGAGCCACCTGTGCAAAAGGCAAAAGGACCTTCAGTGGGGGCCACGTGGGGACCCTCCCGCCCGGAGTCCCAGTGGCGGGGAGCCTCGCGGCCCTGGGCTCAGCCCGGCCCCGGGCAGGGTTACCTGTCCCCCATCGCGAGCGTCCTCGCCGAGCTCGAGCCCGCGTCCGCCCGAGCGCGCCGCGCCTACTCACGGCCGCCGCCGCCGCCCCGAGAGGCCCGGCGCGGGCCCCGAGCGCGGGATCCTCATGGCGCAGGCGGGCGCCGCCCCGGCCGGGCTCAGCCGCAGCCCCGGGAGCGACCGCAAGAGCCGAGCTGGAAAGGCTAGAGGAAGCCGGGGCCTTAGGGGCGGGGCGAGGGCCTGCAGCGGCGGCGCGCTCCCGGTAGCCCGGGCCCCTGGAGGCGCCGTCTGCGGGCACGCGCCCGCCCTCCTGGACCGTTAGCGGCGTGCGCCTGCAAGCCCCGCCCCGCCCAAAAGGCCCCGCCCCGCCCGCCCCGCCCGCGCCGCGAGCGTCTGCAAACGCGCTGAGGCCGGGAGGACCTGAAACGCTTAATTGTGTATGCAGAACACACTTTGAAGGAAGACGTGTATTTTCCCTGGTGGAGTTCAATGGTACAGAGAAATGCAGAACTAGACATTCCTGGGGCCTACGTCTCCTTCGCCTCTGAAGACTTTTAATCTCTGGAAGCATCTCCAAATAAGATTTATGGTGGCCTCTTAGGCACAGCGGGAAACGTGGTGATTGCAGAACACAACTGTCTTTCACGGTTTCCCGTTTGTTTCTAAGGCACAAAAGTAGGATCAGTGGTTCAGTTTGCTAGAGGAAGGAGTGCCAATGAGACAGTAATGTGTGATTATGAACATGAACATACCCTGTGACATGTTAAAATAGAGGTAGCTTATTTTGGCAACATTATCTTTTACTGTTGGTAGCCTGTGTTTTCCCATCAACCTGCAACCTCCTTGAAATCTGAAACCAGTCTTAAAAGTTGATGGAGTCACCCAAGAGTAACTAACGGTGCCTTGTAATTTGAAAGTGTAGGTAGCTGAATGAAGCGTCAGAAAATATCAGTCTTTTCCTCAGGCTTATTTCTCATAGGTATAGATGAGACAAACTGGGGAAAAAGGCGGGGCGGGGGGGGGGGGCAACCTCTATTAAGACAATTCAAAGGCTATGTCCTGAACAAGTAAACTTGGGTGCTTCTTGATTAAATACCCGGAGAAGAATTAAAATTTTATCGTTGGTGCAAAAAATTATATTAATTACTGCTTTTCAATTATCACCTCTCCCCCTCTTCCACAAAGAAATGTTACTCAGAACTCGTTATCAGTATTAATAGAGTACCCATGCAGCTATTCCATCCCTTTCTGTAACCATATTTCAAAGGGAAAGTTTGTAAATCATGCAGCTCTTTTCCTACTTGGAACAAGTAAGCACAGTCAATTAGAGAATAGCTAATTCAATATAAGGTTAGGCCAGAAAACCCAAAAGGACAAATATTTACTTTTTCAGTCAGACAAGACCATACATGCAAATGCATTAAAATATCAGCAAGTAGGAAGAATGAGCTCTCACCCCTCTGCGATAGTGTCACAGACAAATTCTCCACACCTAAAATCCTTTGATAAGCCCCAGAGTTTACCCGCTTTCCTTAATGCTCTCTCCTAGGGGGCAGACAAACGTGTAGTGCAGAGATAAAGACTTGAGAGAAAGAAATGTTCTTAATGGGAAGATTTTCACAAGAAGTGAAGCAGATTTGGCTACAAAACATGACTGATCATAAATACCTTTGAACATCTGGAGTTCGAAATATATTCAGGATACAATTAAAGGGTTAGTCTGCATAGGAAATACAAATAAATCTGGAACTCAAAAGAGATGTCAATGTTAAGGATATAAATTTAGAAGTCAATTGCCTAATCATTCAGATAATATTTCTTAAACCTCTCTTATTTCCTAGAAGGACACATTTCTAAATGACAATGAACAAAACAAAGTCCCCATCTCAAACTTGCATTCTAGGGAAGAAAGACAACAATAAACAAATAGACAAATAATATTTAAATTCATCCTATGATGTCAGCCAACTAGGGATAAGTACCATTCCAAAGTGGGGCCAGGGAATTGGGACAGGACAAGAGAAGAGAGGAAAAGAACTAAGATGGTCCTAGAACTCCTTTCTAAGAACTGACATTTGAGAAAAGACCTGAGTGAAACAGGAAAATGAAGTTATCCAGAAAGAGGTTATATGAGAAGAAAGGGGGACAGAGCAACTGCTACAGCCCATGCACATGTTTAACCTGGATGTAGTACCATCCCTCCTACTTCTTGCCCCTCCTCTAACTTCATTCCTCCCCAACACATTCCCCAACCAGCAGCCAAAGCGGAGTTGAAACTGATGTCTTCCCTGCTTGCTGATGGCTTCTCAGATCCTGAAAGAGGTTCTACCATAGAATAGACGTTCAATAAACATGAGGAAAGGAAGGATTGAGCTGAGGAAGGAAGGAATGAACGAACTAAAGGAAGTGGGGCCAGAAGGAAAGGAGAAAAAAAGGAATGAAAAAATATCTGGAAAATAAGAAAAGTAGATAGAAACTCAAACATTACACATAATTCTAACGCCTCAATACAAACAACATTTCTATCCATTGTCATTTATATGATTATAATAATGCTATGAGTACATAGTGTTTTTCAACATTTTTACCACTTTCTAAATTGTATTTCTAATAACTGCCTAATTTTCCATTGAGAAGAAATATCTTAGGCTACTCAACCCTATTGATATTTACAAGAGTACTTTAATTTTTCAAAAGTGCACAAACCAATAAATATCTTTGCTCATGAACTGTAATCACTATTTAAGATGAGAAAAAAAATTGCAAAAATGTTGTATTCTAATAAATGTATATCTGAGCCTTAACTTATTTTGTAGGAGCATATTATAAAAATGCAGAACAGCAAGAAGCCAAAACGTTAGTCTCTTGTTTTAGATTTTTTTTTTTATTTGACAGAGAAAGATCACAAGTAGGCAGAAAGAGAGAGAGGGAAGCAGGCTCCCCGCCGAGCAGAGATCCCAATGTGGGACTCGATCCCCAGGACCCTGAGATCATGACCCGAGCCAAAGGCAGCGGCTTAACTCACTGAGCCACCCAGGTGCCCCAGTCTCTTGTTTAAGAATGAATGAGTCCTGGGTGCCTGGGTGGCTCAGTGGGTTAAGCCGCTGCCTTCAGCTCAGGTCATGATCTCAGGGTCCTGGGATCGAGTCCCGCATCGGGCTCTCTGCTCAGCAGGGAGCTTGCT
>NC_081571.1:4461335-4536882 GCF_022355385.1 Mustela nigripes
TTTTTTTTTTTTTTTAAGATTTTATTTATGTATTTGACAGACAGAGATCACAAGTAGGCAGAGAGGCAGGCAGAGAGAGAGGAGGAGGAAGCAGGCTCCCTGCTGAGCAGAGAACCCGATGTGGGGCTCGATGCCAGGACCGTGGGATCATGACCTGAGCCAGAAGCAGAGGCTTTAACCCACTGAGCCACCCAGGTGCCCCTAAAATAAAATTTTTTACTGCACAAGCCGGACTCAGCTAGATAAAAGCGCAAAACAATGTTATTTGTTCTCAGGAGTCCTGTTTTAATTTGCCCTGGTGCCTCTTTCTTTCCCTTTCCCTGGATGACAGAACCATATGGCTTGGGCCTTAGCTTCCCCATAACTCCTAGATCATAAAAATTATCCAATCCCACTCAGCCCCTCAAATGACTCATCTTAGGAACTGAAAACTCTACCCAGGGTAACAATCAAAGCACAAGTCCAATCCAATGTAAAAATTCTTAAGTAGTAAAAGGCTTCCTTTATTCTAGTTCATTCTCACCGTGTGGACTGCCGTTTGGAAGCATAGCTCAAGGCTGAGAGTTAATTTCCCCTGAAACATGATTTTATGAAATGGAATATACCTAATAGCATGTCTTTGATCAGAGGGAAAAAATAAATTGGTCCGTTCTAGAGAATGTTCACCAGTTATATAAAGACAAAAGAATGACAAATTATTCCTTTGTTTAATGAGTCAGCACAAGACTGTTAAGCTTGAGAATAAAAAGCTGACGATATTGTGGGCATCCTTTAGGTCACTGAAATCCTAAGAATTGAGTAAAAAAATCACAAGCCAAACAAAAAAGTGGAAAAAAAAGTCTCTCATGGAGCGCAAATAGAACCTACAATATCATGGAGTCAAAAAAAAAAAAAAAAAAAAAAAGGCAACAAAGCTGAGGAATTTCAGGTAGCTCCACATGATAGGATCAAAGGGTAGGATTCATATAAAAGTACAGGGAGCATTATCTGACAGCAGTCTGTAGGAATATGGTCATGAAGTCTTCTTTATTTTACATCTGGAGTTACACAGGAGCCACTTTCAGATTTTAATCTGGTCAGGTGATCATAATTACACTATAAAAATTCCTCAGGTGGCAGGACAGAGGTTGACTTAGAAGGAGACACGAGTTAGAACAGCAACAAAACCATGAAAAAAAATGGTATCTGTGAGATTAAGTAAAAATCTTCAAGAAAGGAGTCAGCTGTGCCCAGCATCACATAGGTAAATTGCCGGTAGGATTTGACAACTAGTTAGTCCTTGTTGACCTCTGTGCTCCAGAACCTGCAAGAATTTCCTGGTGACTGTAGGATCAAGCTCAAGTTATTATGCATGACTCAGAAGGCCCATCACAACCAAGCCCTGGTCGACCTTCTCAGATTCTTCGGAGACTACCCCACTGTCTGTCTCCACGACCAGTTTATAGTAATATGTATAATAATAATAAACCCTTAGTGAATACTTACAATGTTCCAGGCACCTACTAAAATTCTTATATGATTTAACCCATTGGGTCTTCCCAACAACCCCACAAAGTACATAAAACCTTCATTTTCAGATAAAGAAAATGAAACTAAACATATTACTTATAGTTCCAGAGTTAACAGTGGGAAGGCCAATAGGAAAGCCAGGATCTGTAGTCCAACTCCAGAGCCCCCATACTATTAATATTAAACTATAACATTCACCGAATACAATCACTTCACATTGCCTAGTTCCCACATGTACCCTGCATTGTCCTCACCTGCTTGCAGTCCCCTTCCCATCACTTTCCATCCGATAAATCCCTAGGTCCTCATCCAAGAATGACCACCTGTCCCAGCTCTCCCTGAGTCTTCTGGGCTGATTCTATCTACTCTGTACATTGTATAGTCACTGTTATTTTACTCATCTCCCATTGCAATGGGAGCCTTTACATTCCTCTTTGTACCCCCAAGGGCCCAGTACAAAGTAATAGTCAATAAATGTTGCTAAGATGTTTGAGAGCTGAATGAATGACTGCATTTAAGTCAATGGTATCTTCACTCCCAACATTGTTCAACGAGGTTTGGTTTTGTTTTGGGGTCTGTTCAAAATGCTTTGGACTGCAAGTAACTGATTACCTGACTATCAGTAGCTAAAATGATAAGGGTTTGTTTTTCTCACCATTCTTTGACAATATCTAGACCTGCTTCCCAGTGATGTTTTGAGACTCTCTCTCCTTGTCAGAAAATGGCTCGTACAGCTCTGATACATCTGTTCTTAATGTAGGAGGAGGGTGGGGGAGGGCAAAAAAGAGTTCTACCTTCTTTAGCAGAAAAACAAGAGTTTTCCCAGCAGACTTCTATTTCTCTCTCATTGGCCACCCTGAGCTGCAAGAAAAGCAGGGAAAATCAAGCCTCTCTAACAGAAGGTTCTAGCAAGAGAACAGGGCTTTTTTGTGACGGATCAGCCTACAACACTATCTACAACATTGTTCTAATACCCATGGCAAATTTATTTTTTAAATGTATACAGAAATATTAAAAAACAATATAACTAGGAAGTTTTTAAAAGCCTGATGAGTGACATATCATGACACATATTTTTTTAAAAGAATAGCAAGGGGAAATATTTCATGCAACTAATCTTTCTTTGCCTTGGGATGGAATCTTGGTATATTCTATGATTTTTCTGCTCACTTTTTCATAATGACAGTCCTGGGGTCACTTTACATTACAAAATAATGTTTGTTTCAATTCTCTAACTGGAATAAGTTCCAGGCAAAATCATTAAATAAAGGTCAGTTTCTCCTTGATGTTGCCACCACAACCCTACACTGAGTTCTGTACTCAGAAGCTGCCTGTCTTTTAAGAAAGGGAGGTGGGCAGTCTCTCTTCTCTCCCTGTTCCCCCAAATAGTCGTTGTGATGCAACCGCACCCAGGCCAAAGCTGTGGACACAGGAAGGACAGGAGACTGGATTGTTCCTTGGCCAGGTTGCTTTGAACCCTGTGGATCTGGCAGGTGATTAAGCTCACCATTTCTCTTGTGGGAGCCTTTGGAAAGTCCTGTCACTGAGGACCTTAGCAGAGAAGCAAAAGCATTTCTATACTGAGTGATCACTCATAACTCCTTCCACAGCCTTAAGGAGTCCTCATGTCACCTCCCACTTCTGGCTGCTCTGGCCCTACCTCAAGCAGATGCTATTGAAGAAGGCCCAACCTGAATCTCTTCCATTTGTTCAGGTGTGTTCTATGGAAACTTCTCTCATGTCCCTTGCCCAGAAAGCTTGGGCAATGCCAGTGCCGATACAGCTACCTCCCTCCTGCTGCCTCGGAGTGCTTGGGCCCCAAGCCTAAATTGGCCTCGACCCCAGTTCCAAGTTCCCTGTGTGGTTCACCAGACTCAGTGTAAAGGAGGTAAACCCCTCTAATCCTGTGCACTTGGCAACATCTCTCTCCAAAAAATCCTCTACCAAACTTCCCTCTCTGTCCTCTGGCTAAGCAGGGGTCTCAATCACAGAATGTGTTCTGAGGCTCTTTGTAACTGTGCATATGAGGGAGGGTCTGTCCCCAAACACCTTGGTATACAATAATCACGGTCAAAACTGAGGTAGGAAGCACTTTATTCTAGCACTTTCTTACCTTAGATATACATTAGGCATCACAATGATTCAAACTGTGTTCTCACAAAGCCCCAGAGAAAAAAACATATGAATAGCATGTAAATCAACAACAACAAAAAAACCATGTGAGATATATATAATCATGTATTCATTAACTTTAAGTTCAGACACTAGAGTACCCCAGAATTATGGCAGTTAAACAAAATAAATCCAGCTCTTATAAGGCTCACAGTTCCATAATGGGGAGGCAGACAATAAATAAATACACAGATAAATAATACGCAAGGCAGAAATAAGTCCTATGATGAACCATGATGGGCAAGGGATGGAACATGACATGGGTCAGGGGGCTGTTCATTTTGACGCCATCTGAGAATGGAACCAAACATGCAAAGTGAGAAAGCATACTGAAGGAAGCTTTACAACGACGTTGGTGATTGAGAAAACAACCCTTACGCACAGGCAAACTGTAGGGATTTCTTCTCTATAAAAAAACCAGAAAACAGAATTTGCTATTCTAGTTCATTCTCCTTAACTCACTCACCTTATTACCATACTCTGCTTAAACTATATTTAAGGAAGTACTCATCAGAATCCTATGTATTTTACACACTACAAATTTCTAAATGGAGTGTCTCAACCACATTAATAAAAGGACAAACACCATATGATCCTCTTAAGAGAGTCAAAAAAAAAAATTTGACAAATTCCAGCACCTATTCTTGATGATAACCCTCAACAAAGTTGGGATAGAGGGAACATACCTCTCAACATCATAAAAGCCAAAGACCCACAGCTAATATCACCCTTAATGGGGAAAAACTGAGAATTTTGCCCTACAGTCAAGAAGAAGACAGGGATGCCCACTCTCACCATGACTATTTAACACAACTTGTGCACAAGTTAAATGAGGAAACTTCCACATTCTCACTCATCTCCTGCACATCCTAAAAGGCCAGGTGCAGTTCCGGCGGGATATGCACAGCAATTGGGGGAGGGGAGTGGCAGGAAGCACCCACACCCACAACGTCTGGGCAGGACAGGATGTTAAATGCTGTCATTAATAACACTTTTACCACAGCTAGCAGAAAGCCACATGCCTCTATGCTTATCTCTAGAACCTTCTTCCCTTTGGCCTTCTTCTCTTCCTTAGCCCTGAGTTACCAACCTTGTGTGTTTGATAATTCCCTCTCCGGATTCTGTCAGAGTGACCTTTCTAAGTACTTTTCCTAAGTCAGGCTTGTTGGCATTCCACCAGCTTTGTCTTTATGGCACCCCATACTTCCTCCTCTACCTCCCCTTGTCTCCCCACAACTGCTCTGGCCATACCACCTCCATCACCTCTCCCCTCTTCTAGACTTTTCTAGAGCCAACTACTCACATACAAATCCCGTTTTGACAATTCTGAGTCCAGTACATGACTACCTGTGAAATGAAGGGATGATCCAGTGTCTGCACACCGACATGCAAGAGCACAGAAGGGCCTTGGGGAATCACAGCTACAGAAAACAGGGCCCAAATCAAGACAAAATGGTGGGCTGAAGATGTAAATGCCGGTACCCATGGCTTCCCATGTCACTCTGAGGAAAAGTCAGGGTCCTTAGCATATAAGGTGTTAGTAGTCAATCCCCCTGTGTCCCCCATGTCCTCCTCAATCATTGTTCCCCTGGTCCCTGCCTCATTTCCTTCTGGCTCATTCCACCACAGCCACACATGGCATCCTGCAGTCTTAAACATCAAACCACAGTCCCTGCCGCAGGGTCTTTGCACTTGTTATTCCCCGTTTGGCATGATCTTCTTCCAGAAGGCATTTGTTACTCCTTCACCTCCTTTATGTCTGCACTCAAATATTATCTCTCTCAGGAGGACTCCCCAACCACCCTATACAAAAGAGCAACACTCCCAAAGTCCCCCTTAAATTACCTAATCCCCATACTACACTACTATCTACATGATCATCTAATACATATTCGGTTACTTATTTTTATAATGTCTATCTGAACCCACCATGTTTTCCACTCCAGGAGAGCAAAGTCACTATCTGTTGAATTCACTGCTCTCTTCCCAGCACGGGATGGGGTCTGGAGTGCCACAGGCACTCAGTAATACTGCTGAATACGTGACTGGATGGATGTTCACTCTGCTGGCATCCTGGACCCCATACCACCCCCCCCCCACCTTGTTCCAGTCTTGGTTTCCAGCCTCTGATCCCAGGGTTGCAGCACTGCCAGGCTCACTGCAGCCACAGCTGTGGTGTGGCTCCGACTCTGCCTGTTGATTGGGCCCTGGCTTCAGTCCTTTGGCCAGTTTTCCACTGTGCTCCGGGGAGCCTGTGGCCTAGTGTCCCACACTCAGTCTGCAGGTGCCAGCTGACTCCAACCCACAGGTCATTTAGCAGGACAGGTCCTGCAACTTTAGCTTCCTTCCCAAGGCAAGAAACCACCAGCAGATTGGGAGAGCAAGGTCACAGCCGCCTCTTACTTCCTTAATGAAGCTTCTTTAATCTTGATGAGAACTCATAGCTGAAACATTCAAAAAATTTGTGCCTGGGGTTTAAGATTAAGAATACATTCTGGGGGTGCCGGGGTGGCTCAGTCAGTTAAGCATCTGCCTTTGGCTCAGGTCATGATCCTGGGATCATGGGATCTATCCTATGGGATAGATATCCCACACTGTGCTCCCCACTCAGCTGGGAGTCTGCTCTCCCTCTTCCTTTGCCCCTCCCCCCACTCATGCTCACATGTTCATTCTCTCAAATAAATAAATAAAATCTTAAAAAAAAAAATCACATTCTGATAACTCTTACTGAGAGACAGATGTTCATAAGTGATGCACATCTGCACAAGAGACTTCAGTTTTTGCAGCAAACACTGCTAGAATTGCATCAGGACTACTGTGCCCTCCCCAGATCCTCCTGGTTGGCCTATAGGTCCTTCCCATCTGCAGGCACGTCCTTCTCTTGCCCCTGTGCCATGTCCTGCCTAAGGTAGGAAGTCCCAAGCATGTTAACACTCCGCAGTGGGGGTATCACTAAATCATGCTCTTTTGCTCCCCAATACTACAACATAGACTGTAATAGCCTCAGACAGTGTGACCCCTCACCACTGGTTTGCAGCCCCCACAGACCCGTTCCCAGTACACATCTCTCCATCTTGTGCTGAAAACTTACCAAGCCTTGAAAACAGTATCCTAAGTGAAATGAGTCAAGCACTCATGACCACACATGATGGGCTTCCATTTGTATGAAATGTTCAGAGTAGGCAAATCCATAGAAACAGAGAAGTAGACTGCTGGTTGCCAGGGACTGGGGAGAGGGAACAGTGAGGAGTAACTGCTAATAGGCTTCTTTGGGGGATTGTGAAAATGTTCTGGAATAGTGACACATACTGGTGAACATCCTTAAAAACCACTGAATTGGATCCTTTAAAATGGTGAACAGCAGTTTGTGAATTACATCTTAAAAAGAAAAACGGTAACATTGTAGTTGATGTGAATATATCATCATACCACTATGTGTCGATTCCCTCTACACACAAACATTTTTAATGTGGCTACCTTGACTCCTTTGGTGAATCGGGTGGTTTATTTCACTATTCCTTAAGAGATTCTAAGTCATTTTCCGGAATGGTCACAGCTGACAGTTTGTCCCAAATACATACACAAATAAGACAAAATGCAAACTCCTTATCAGAACATCCAGGTCCTGCTTTTCACCCTGATCGCTCACTGACCCTGATTTACTTTCCCCCCTCCCACCCACACTGGCACGCTCTTCAAATTAACCCACTGAGCTCAGTCACGTGGCTTTTACATCTAGTCTCCTTCCTCCCTCAATGTCCACTGCACCTTTAAATTCAGTATTCTTCAGGAAACCTGATGCTTCACAAGTCTCGACGGCCTGGTTTCCACCTCCTTGGTCACTCATGCCATCTGTATCTCCTTCCTGAGCAGGCTGACAGCCGGGCACCCCCAGAACCCTGAGCTCCACCTTCAAAGCCTTATGCCAAGTAACCTCTTTTAGGGCAAAGGAAGTCTATAACCAGAAATGTGGCGGCTCAGGCAGAATTTATCCAACAGGCCACATTTAATAACCAATAAGTCAGACAAATGACAAAACTTTCCTTCTCTTTGTGCTAATCTAGACACAATTGCTTAAGTTTTATTTTTAGTTACATTGAACGTGCTTTGGGAAGTGATGTCATGTTTCTGAATTAGCATTCCTGTGTTTTCTACTTCCAATGAGAGTACTCTGAATTCCCTAAAGTGCCATAAAAATTATGAGAAAGTAAGCTTGTACAGACTTTACATGATGCTTTTGAATCTATTGTTAATTTTAATAAGACTTAGTGTTCTGGTTGCCAAAAATCCTACATTATTCAACAGAGCTTTGCCAAAGCAAAATTAACCAGTAGGGGCCTTAAGGGTAGTCATGCTTACATATATCCATTGACTAATCCATTAAAAAGTGGGAAAAAATGACTCAGCCCCCTGGATATTATAAAGGTGACACATTTTGAGCCATTTCAAGGAATACTAAAACTACATGTGAACTCCTCTGAATTCTGAATTGCTCTTCCATTTATGGTGACCTTTGATTAAACATCCTCTCTTGGAATATTTTATAGAAAACATGGAGACAGAGTCAGCTGGCTTAGCAGTGAGTATATTAAAATGAATTTGCTGCTTGCTCATAAATAGCAAGTTTGAATGAAGTTTCAGGTCTAGACATAATAGTAGGAAACTCATGATATAAACCTATCCCATCATAAAACCGAATAAATTGAACATAGAAATGGAAATAGTAGGAGCAACACATACCATAATACATTTCTCCCTTTTTTCTGCTTCTCCTGGCTGATGATATCCTGCCGCAGTTCATTTTCCTTCTACTTGTCCTTGGTTTTCCTGAGTTGTTCTTTGCCTTCTACCCTTCTCCGTTCTCTGCCCCTTGTGTGGTAGTGAATGAGGGTGTGACCCCACCAGCTCTCACACCTGCTGGCTGGGGGGGACTGTCCCTGTTCTGAGCACACGTTCTCACATGTATAACTGGACTGTCGGGTTGTTTTCAGGTGAGATGGGTCAGTCGCTGACCTGGGACGTGCTCATTTATTCATATAAAAAGATGTGTAGCCCCACTATTCGCTGAGCACTGGTACGGTGATAAAGGAGCGCAGCCCCAGCCCTGGGGGTACAGCACTTCACGGGACGGCTGCCAGACAGGAACTGCAGGACGGCAGCCTCCACACTCCTTTTTTCTCACCCCTAGTCTCTTCCTTCGCCCTTCTCTCTTGCTTGGGCATCTGATCGGTCAAAATCAGTGCCAGGAAAAAAAATGAGAATCAAGCAATGGGTGTCTTGGGAACCCTTGAAGCCCTTTATCTCAGCCTCACCTCCTCCTGATGTGCCCCAGCCCATTCACCCCTTCTCCCAGCTCTGCGAGTTCAGTAGACATTAACTTTGCATGTTCTATATGCAGGCACTCTATCCTACTGCCTATAAGGAACCTGAGAATGGAACAACAAGCAAATATAATCCACATAATTTTTGTATAAAAGGAAAAGTGTTGAAATAAAGAAAACCTACCTAAGTCATTACTTGCTACAAATGCCAAGATACTACCTTCCGTTAACAGGGCTTTCCTGGACCAGCGCCATGGCTCCACGAGCCAGTCAGGAAAGAGACAGCACTCCTGGCTGATTTTAGGAAGCTACTTTTTTTTTTCTTTTCTTCCCCCATTATCTTTATCCCCAAGCATGCTGCAGAGCTCAGCTTGCAGGCAGATCTATCTAAGCACTGGTGATGGTTCTCCTGCTGGTCTAGGACGCACTTTAGCTCCCTGGCATCCTTCGGCATGTGAACAGTCTCAGTCCAAAGTGACCCTGGCATTCCCTTTGTGTGCACCTTCATAAGTCTCTGTGTGTTTAGCGAGAGAATTTGTCTTTCCACATCTTTAGACCTTCCCTAGGAAGGACAGGACAGAAAAGGTGGTTGTCAGCAGCACACCACTCTCGGTGGCTATGGCATGGTCCTTTGATTACTGCTTGCTTCTTCACATAGGAAGGCAATGAAGGCTATTCTTCACAGCTAATACCTCTCTCCCAAGTATATCTGTATTTTAACAGAGGATTTTCATTTCTGCTGCTGTGTGGGAACTAGGTTCATATTTTGGGAAGTTTCGTCACCCGACTCCCTCTGAAAGCATATCACAAAGACAGTCGCTCATTTTAAGCAGCAATAGGGATGGTGAGAAACTCAAAATAATACCTAATAATAAAACCTGCCATTACTTAAGTACTTACCAGGCACCAAACCCTTCTTATTTAATCTTCACAAAAACCTTATGAGACATTCTTATTCCTATTTTATTCTTGTGGATGTTGAAAGATTCAGAAAGGTCAAAACTGCCCAAGACCACACACAGGGTCAAGATCTAACCCCACTCTGAGCAAACCCAAACCTGGGTTTTTAATTTCTGCCCACATCCCCATATGGGGTTGTTACTGATGGAACTAGAGATGTTTATTTTGGAGGGGGAAAAAAAAAAAAAAAGGACTCTCAGGGACCTCTTATAGTATCCAAATATGGGAATGGCTTTCATGTATAAATACCTCTGTGGCTCTAGAGACAAACAAATTTGGGGCTCACTCCCACAAAAAATATATATCCCAACAACTAGAACAGTTCTCATTTTTATGCACTCCCCACCAGCTACAAGTCAAGTCCTTCACACCCACCATCACATTTAGTTCCTTAATGAACTTGCAAAGAAGACATTATCATCCACACTTAGAAGTCAGGACTCAGGACCCAGAGAAGGTAAATAATCTGTCTGAGGCTTCCTTGCAAATGGCAAGTGTCAACATTAGAACTCAGGTCTCTGTTCAACTTCCCTGTTCTGTGCTGCTCTCCAGAACTGAGGAAAGGGGAAACATTTCACTTGGGAAGTTTCATCACCCGACTGCCTCTGAAATCGTATCACAAAGACAGTCGCTTATCTTAAGTAACAACGAGGATGGTGTTTGGGGACAACAGTGAGCCATGTCCTAGGTTCTCTTCTTAAAAAAAAAAAAAAAAAAAAAAAAGTTATTTATTTACTGTGTCAAAGAGAGAGAGAAAGGGGGAGGGCCAGAAGGAGAGGGAGAGAGAGAATCTCAAGCAGACTCCCCACTGAGCACAGAGCCCAACACCGGGCTGGATCCCAGGACCCTGAGATCACGATCTGAGTTGAAATCAAGAGCCACCCAGGCACCTCCTAGGCTCCCTCCTAAGGGCGGATCACAGTCTTGCATTCCAAACATGTGGCGATTTTACAGGCTAGCGGGATGTACGCACATGCAAGCTCACTCACACACACACACACTGGAGAGCACTTCTAAATGTAATGTGATGAATATACAAGTGTGAGTTACAGAACAGAGATGTAGCTATCCAGGCAAAAAGGGGGATATTTTACAATTAATTGCTTCTATTTAGTTAATGATCATCAATTGAGTTAGTTATTTTAAAATGCAGTCCCTTTTCTTTAGCTTTGAAATGGTGTCTCAAATAGAATCCCAAACCATAACTTGATTAAACTAACATCCTCTAGCCATCAAGTACTTAGGAAATATGAGTTTATTTGTGAAAAATAAATAGAAATCTTATTCTTTTTGTCATAATTTGTTTTGCATATTTCTTGCTTAAATTCACTGAAGACTTTGAAAAATAGAGAACATCTTCTTATGCATCCTATCTCTAAATATCTGACTTGAAATGACAATAACGAAAAGTTCAAAGAGTGAGTATTATTTTATCTCTGTGCAGAGCCAATGCCATAATAACTTGGAAATATGAATCATGTAAGCCACGTCCACAAAATTACATATCTGCAATTTTGTGGAAAATAAGACTGTATTTTTATCTTTGTTTTAGTAAAAGAGAAGCAAGCCACAGTCTCCCTCACACAGAAGGGTTTATAAATGCTTGCACACACATGCTATCTTAGGGAACAATTATAGTAGTTGGCAGGCAACCTCCACTGGAGGGGACACACAAAGAAGACACTAGATAGAAATAGGTCAGGGGAGTCGTTTAAGAAAAATTGAGAATGAATCCATTAAAAAACAAAACAACTGGACTTTACATGAGTACTACAATTAAATAGAAGCTTAATCTGTTAAAATTCTATATTTTGCTCATTTCTCAAACGACTTCCAATTTTTTCTTGATCTCATTGGATAAATGAAATAGTTATAAGTTAAAAAGGAAGATTTCCTTTCTATTCCTTTCCCGTCTATTTACTCACTGCTTCTAAAAATGAATATTCCTTAAGAAACACAAAATTTTGAAATAAGGAAAGCATAGATAATATAGATATAGATAATATAGATAGCAATATAATATAATATAATACTGATAATAACAATCTTATCCTCCAATGGAGTATGACTAAATCTCTGCCCATCACTACAATATTCAGTACTTAAGTTACCCACATGATAAAGTTCAAATGCTTCAAAGACAGGCTCATTTTCCCAGCCTTGTCCCCCAGAGTGCTGAAGCATGTCTTTGCACTTTTTTTTTTTTTTGCACATTTCTCGCACATTCTGTTTCCTCCTGCAGCATCTGCCTCCTCCTTATGTGTTAAATGCATTACCTATCTTGGTGGCCCAGCTCAAATGCCTCTTCAGTTGTGAAACCTTCCCTCCCTACCCAACACTGTTTAAGGAAAAATGGAAATAGGTCCATGACAAATAAACCTTACGTGCCCTTCCATATTCTCTCAGAATACTCCGCATGTCCATCTATCCCGGGTCTTCCCACATTACATAAACCAGTTATGTACATGGCTGCATCCCTCTCTGGAGACCGGGGACCTTTTAAGAACAGGAAACAGGTCTCAATATCTCTCTTCCACAACCGCTGGGACCTGGCACACACCTGGTCAGTGCTTATGGAGTGCATAAGGACTGAGATAGGGAAGCAGGGTAATTAAAAGATCTCCTCCTCTGAAGAGCTGGTGAAAAACTAGAGCCTCAGACTCGGATCTTACATGCAGGAAGCACTAATCTTATGTTTCAGTTGTTAAGTGAATGAATGGGAAGTTGGAAACACTCCTTCACATTTCAAAAGATAGATACAAAACACGTCGGAGATCGGAAGAACCTGATAAAGGATGCCGCTGAGACCCTGCCCCTGAATCAGTGTCCAGCCGGAAGAGCAGAAGGCTTCCGCCAGCTGAGCCAATGAGACCAGACCTCCACCTTCCTGAGCACCTTCAGTACTTAACCTTCACTGACGAGTGACGGAAGAAGGCATGAATTTTCTTTATTTATAAACTACTTTACACGTAACCTTATATGCTTATCATCTCTCATATGTAATTCTATGTCCCACAATATTCACTGCTGAAAAGGAGAATGCTGTGGACTTCACCTCCTTGGCTTCTGATGACCATTCCCTACAAACACTTTGCATCCTGTGTGGAAAGTAAAATTAGAAGAAAAGTGAGTTCTTATTATCTTTTTTCTTTTCTGTACTAATTCACTTAATGGACAGATATTAATAAACCGGCATTAGATAAAGCCGTGAGCTGGTCTAGCCTTTCATCGCAAACTCCAAAATAATTTTTCACACCTTGGGAAGAGGAGCACTCCTTCACAACACCTAAGCATCTAAGTCTGGGAAAAGCAAGAGTTTAAAAAAAAAAAAAAAAAAAAGGCAACAGGGCCAAAGGGAGGTTGGGATTCTGCCTACAGAAGATCAGAGGATGAAGAAGTGATTGACACTTGTGCAGAATCTAAAGAAATTCTTTGGTCAATATTGTTAGCACTTACCGTTCTAAGGCCTTTAGTTGCTGAAAGGCCCCTACATGTCAGCTGGTTTCTCTGCTGTCCTGTACACTTTTTTAAGTAATCTCTGTACTTATTGTGGGGCTCAAACTTATGACCCCAAGATCAAGAGTCATATGTTCTACCGACTGAGCCCGCCAGGAGCCTCTATGCATTTCTTTTTTCTCTTACCATGTGGGTGATCTCAAACCATTTGCCTGTACAAGTACCTACCATTCATACGGGTAGGATGTTCGTTTGAGACCTGGTGAAGCAGCTGCTGGGGAGACTCTGGAGCAGAAGACCCTTGACAGGCAGCTCAAGTGTGCTCTTCCCGATCAGGTACTTGCAACTGAATTTGTTCCTTAAATTTAAAATTCCTTAACCTTAAAAATTCTTTTTAATTGTGAGAATAATGAATTTTAAAACTAACATCTTTTTTTTTTAAGATTTTATTTATTTATTTGACAGAGATCACAAGTAGGCAGAGAGGCAGGCAGAGAGAGAAAGCAGGTCCCTGCTGAGCAGAGAGCCTGATGTGGGGTTCAATCTCAGGACCCTGGGATCATGACCTGAGCTGAAAACATAGGCTTTACCCACTGAGCCGCCCGGGTACCCCTAAAACTAACATTTTGTAATCTGTGACTACCCGTGAGAAAGATATTAACTTAAAAAATGTTCATTATTCCATTTTAAAGACCTCAAGGTGGAAACAAACCACCAACAGCTAAGCGTGGCTTCATCAGTCAGCTGCCTGGACACAGGAGTTTCAGAAGTCAACTTAATTCATGGAGAATCCAGTTTCCCAATGAAAGGCATGGGCTCAAGGTCCTTAACTTAACCTTGAGAGCAGTCTTCACTAAGTGAGTTTAAGTAAATTGGTAACACCCATGGCACTTACTTCCAAAACGCAAACTGATAATTACCTGTTCCAAAATAGGAAAGAAAGGGTTTTTAATAAGCTCTTACCGTGACACTGCTTATGGGTCCAAAGAATATGAGGATAAGGTACCATTCAGCAACAAAATGCAGAAATGTTTGCCTTTTTCAGTGACTGGTCAGTGGGCAGAGAGAAACAATCAGTTGCCTCTGCACTTAATAGGATGTATTCAAAGCACATGTTCTCCTTGGAAACCTGTCCTCTCTCTGTCACTCAACTGAAGTTTTGAGCTAAGCCTTCCCTAATTAAAAAAAGGAAAAAGGACAGTAAACCTGTACAAAGGCTCTGTAGTGCATTCTCTTGAAAGAACATATTTTCTTTCTTTCTTCTCCTTGCAGATTAAAAGAAAGAATAAATTACAGTGTCTGAAATCTGCTCCTTGGACTCTGCATTTAGCCAGCCTTTTCTTGTAACATGAGCAGGGGCCATTCCTTTCTTCTGTTGTTTTTTGTTTTTCCTTTTGGGGAGGAGGGAGCAAGTGAATTTATGTCAAAATGTCCAACTGTTTGGCTGTACCCACCTATGCCAGGGGTCACAATAATACACAAGCATTTTTTTACAGCTTTCCTGTTTTTTACATTTTCAAAGATTTTCCAGGGGATTTTTTTCTCTATTCATTCTCTGAGGGATTTTTTTTTTTTTTTTGCAGTTTCCATATGTAGTTTTTACTCAGCTTCCCTTTGGTTAATACTTCACATAGCCATAGAAGAATGAACAAAGCAAAGAAATTAACAGTAATCCATCACAATCAACAAACTACAGACTTTATCCAATTTCCTGTTTTTCCACTAATATCCTTTCTCTGTTCCAAGGTCTTGTCCGGGATCCTCCATTGCATTTACTTACCATGTATGTCTCCTTACCTTCAATCTGTGCCAGTTCCTTGTGACTTGATACTTTGAATGAATAATGGTCAAGTATTCTGTACAACATTCTTCAATTTGGGCTTAGATTTTATTTATTCATTTGACAGAGATCACAAGTAGGCAAAGCGGCAGGCAGAGGGGGGAGTAAGCAGGCTCCCCACTGAGCAGAGAGCCAGACGAGGGGCTCAATCCCAGGACCCTGGGATCATGACCTGAGCTGAAGGCAGAGGCTCAACCCACTGAGCCACCCAGGAGCCCCTCTATGAGGGATTTTAATAGAACCTATTTACTTGGTCTAGGAGCTGCTGTAGGCTTCAAATTGTGTTCTGCTCTGAAAAGAATTCATGTTTTGTTTCTTTACTGTCTTTCTTATGGTTGTGGCTTTCAATCATAACAAATTAGAAATTAGAATAATTTATATTAAGGATTCATATATAAGGCATTTTTCCTACTGCTTAATTTAAATATATATATGTACATATATATACACATATGTGTGTGTATATATATGTGTGTGTGTATATATAATATATATATATATATATATATATATATATATATATCTTATGTCAATTTGACTCAAGTTATCATTTCTATATGGAATTATTATTTTCCCTCTTGGGAGAGTCAGTAAATGAGATAATCTAAAACCCTAATGTTTCATACTGGGTAATAAAGTAACTTTACATTCTCCTCAAGAAAAACCTATCAGCTGGTTTTTCAGTGAAGAGGACCTTCCCAATGAGTGTTTAAGGGGTAATGATTCCAATACCTATAAATGTTAAATAATGAATGTATTTCTACTGTGTTATCGCTCCCCCTTCTCCCTTTCGATAGCTTTGGGTGATGGCAGTGAACTTCCTCTGGTCCCACACACAGAGCTCCCTCCTTCAACACACACCCGTTGGGAGTGGAGAAGCCTTCAGGGCTCCTTCAGGGTGACCCCAGCAGTTGGAAAAATGCACAGCAAACCCCCCCAGGGCCACCAAGACCACCACAAAATAGTGTAGGATTTGCTTCAACATGCTGAAGTGAAGAGAAAGAAGGGTATGAACAAATTCATCAGAATTTCAATAAGTATTTAATTTTATGGGTATTCATTGTAATGGTTTCTTCTACTTCTATGCATGCCTAAAAGTTTTCGTGATAACATATTTTTAAAGGAGGTGAAGCGGCACCAAGGCCAGGCATAGGATTTCTGCCAATCATGGCTGAAGAAGATGAAAGCCCAGGCTTCTCTCCACATATACTAAGTATTGCTCCTCCCCTTACATCCTCTCTCCACCTTGCTTACCCCAGACCGCATCAGTGGGGCCTCAGGGCACTTTTACTGTAGGCTGAGTTGACCAACAGGAGACCCAGCAGAGGGTGGAAGTGAGGGATGAGAGTGATGTCAAAGAATTTGTTCCCCCAACACCCATCACACAGCCTCACCACGGTCCGACTGTGTCTTTCAACCAAAGGTCACTACCCTTTCCAAGAGATGTTGCTCCAAGGTATGATCATTTGTCCTTCAAGATTCGGCAATTATTTCTACCCTAGTCCCTCAGGTCTTGGGAGGTAACAGTGCCTTAGCTGCCAGGTTCTTCAGCAATTTCTTATCCCTTTTCACCTTTGCATGTAAGCCCTTGGCTTATCCTAAGTAGCTGTGGCGACCCTGTCTATAGACCACTCACCACAGCACGGCTGCCAGTTCAGAGCATGAAAGAGAAAGTGAATCAGATTTGCTACTCTGAAAAGCAGCAGCATGCCTGATTGGCCGACAAATAACCCAAAGCATTCATCCTCCATCCCTCACCAAATCCCTTCCCTTGGTCACTGAAGATGGATTTCTGACTGCTATGAAGCTTATAGCAATGGTGAGTCACCTGCTGCAGACCAGACCCTAGGCTGTGAATACTCCACTGAAGGGCTTAGAATCACACATGCAGACTGAGTTTTCCCTCCCTCAGGAACCAGGAAAATGGACATTGCTGCAGAGCCCACGGTGGGAAACCAAGTTGGCCTTTTCATTACCACTTGGTGAGGACCACCAACTGTCCCAAATCACCCTGCTGCCTTTTGATGCTTCTTTCCCTAAAGATACTATGTGGTGTTCACCAGGATTCTCCCCAGTGTCCCCTATGTACCTTGTGCTTCCTATTGGATGGCCAGATACTGGCACACGTGGACACATTCAGGGGATGATAGTGGTAGGAAGCAAAATCCCCATAACCAACCAAGAGGAGTAAGACATTCTGGTTTACAGCTGCTCGTTAGCTGGGATGGTGGTAGGCAGCCCCATCCTTATAACACCTGAGTGGTGGTGGAAGCCATTACAGATGGCTAGACTTAGCGCTAGTTTTTGGATAAGAGACTGTTGAAAAGAAAACATCAAGCCCCAAATGGGGTCACTTATGTTAAGGGCATCACATCGCAAACCAAGACGTAATACCTAACCCAACTGCAGTTTCACTCTCCCCCAGAATGGAACCTTTAACCAGCCAACATGGAATTTCCTGGTCAGAACTAGGAAATGTACTGATAGACCGTTTCCGTTCCCCTTAGGAGAGTGACCTTGCCTCAGACAACACATTCTTAGCTAATAATTTCCTTTTTTTCCACTCCCTCTCTCCCTCTCTGCCTCTCAGCCCAATGGACCTCCTTTCTATTTGCTGGAAGGGATGCTGCCTAACTCATGAATCATTCAACAAAGCCAATTTGAATTTTTAAATTACTCAGTTGAATTTTTACTGCTTAACAGAAGTCATCATAACAGGTGTTACCTTTTCTTAGGCATTCTGAGTCAACTACTAGGTGAAGTGTTTTACATTCATGATCTCTAACCCAAAATTACTGTAGGCATTATGATCCCCATATTAAGAAAATGTAACCTATTTAAGGCCGCATAACTAGTAAATAGTGAAGCTGAGATTCAAACCAAATATATCTGGATCAAACGTTGCTACTCTTTCCATTACACAATTTGTTTTCCCTGAAAGGAGGTGGAAAGATATTTGTTCTGAGTTTGTTTTGTTTGGATGCAGAGGTATCTAAGGAGAAGTGAGGACAGAGAGAGACTGTGCAGAAGAGGCAGGACAGGACTCATCCTCCCCCCTCTGCCCATATATAAGGGACTGGTTTTAAGCCTATGAGGACAGAAACTCAGGCACAATGTTTATGAAACAAGGAATAAGACTAAGTCCATGAAGTACTGCTTCCCCCCTAAAAACAAACTCCGCACAGGATTCGGGCAAAGCCATTCATCTCCCTTACTGTCCTCTCCCCAAGTTTCAGAGTTGTTTGGGGTTCAAGGTGTCCACTGGGTGCAGGGAATAATGTCTTACAGAAACCCCAGCTGCACAGGACTTGACAAGTCCCCTTGACTGAGAGGCTCAAGAGGAAAGAACATGAACAAATTCATCCCTGAGCCCATATAAGATGTCACCACCTGAGAAGTCCCAGAAATAGCTGGGGAAGAATTTCAGCAGCCTAGTGGAGCTTGGGGGTTAAGGTCTTGTCCAGCAGGTGAAGGCTTAGAGCCGTGGAGATACAGATGTAAATATTAACTAACCTTATTTATACTCATGAACTACTGAAACTGAGGAGGTGCAGAATCATTGTTAATCCACTTGTTCTTTCTTTGGACACCAGTCGCCCTGGCTCTGGGTCTGGGTCACTGCCATTAGACCCATGGCTTGAAGCCTGAATCCACTCCTGCCCCTCATGAGAAGTACAAGTTCTGGCTTGTTTTCCTGGCCCTCTACTGCCTACTTGATCTTCCCTGCCTGGGCTTCGTTTCATACACTTGGACTCAGCTTATTTGCCTGCTCTCCTGAAGACAGGACTTTGCTTTCCCATCTGAATCTTTCTTATTCCCAGTGGGCTGTCATAGAAAATACATATTTGGTCTTTATCTTCTAGGCCTGGCACAGAGCTTTTAAATTTCCTGAGGACAGTAGCATCTTTTGTATACTGATGAAACTACTCAGGGCAGGGCTCCCAACTGGCTTCAAGATCAGTGGTTAGAGGTGGAGGAACCAATCATGCAATTAGAGGTTTGGAACTTTCAGCTGTACCCCCTGACTCCAGGGAAGGGAGAGGAGCTGGATATTGAGTTCAATCACTGATGATTTAGTCGAGTGTGTCTACAGAATCAAACTTCAATAAAAACTCTGAAACAACACCCCATTGGTGAACACATCAAAGCGATAAGAGGGCATGGAAATTCTGCACACCCACTGGCCCAAGTCTCGCCCCATGCATCTCTTCCAAATGTCTGTTACTGAATCATATCCTTTACAATAAACTGTAATCATGAGTAAAGCACTGAGTTCTGAGTTGTTTGAGTGAATTATTGAACCTGAGGAAAGGGATCATGGGAATCCCTGAATTTGTAGTTGGGTTGCCTGGAGATCCCCTCTGTGTCTGGCCCCTCAAGTGGGGCAGTCTTGCAGGACTGAACCCTTAACTTCTAGGGTCTGTGCTAATTCTTGGCACCTAGTGTCAGCTGGAGAATTAGGGAATTGATTGTTTTTGGGAAAAAGGCACAACACCCATCATAATGAGGTTGTTGACATTCATCATCATCAACTTTGCCTTTACTCACTTCACTCCAGCATGCCCATCAACTCCTTATTCTTGGAACACGCCAGGCAACTCCCCACCTAGGAGTTTTGCATGGGTTCCCCTGTCTGGAACATTCTTCCCCTATATGACTATGACTATTCCTTCCCCTCCTTCAAGTGTTTGCTAGATTTCATCTTCTCTGTGGAGTCTGTCCTGACCTTCCTATTTAAAATTGTGACACACGTTCCATACAACCCCGTCAGACTCCCACCTCCTTTTCTTGGCCTACCATTCCTTTGGTTCCATCATGTAAGATACCATATAATTAAGTTATGTATTACATTTACTATTTGTTTTCTGTTTTTCCCTGCTAGAATATAAGATTCACAAAAGTTAGTATCTATATCAGTTTCATTCCCTGATGTATTCCCAGTACCTGGCACATAATAAATTCTCAATATATCTTAGCTGAGTGCATGATTTTAAGAGCAGCGGTTTATTTGGAGGATCCTAACTAAAATGCTCCCCTGTAATCCCCAGGTTAGATGTCGAGCCAGCATATTGGGTAGACCCTGGAGGAAGATGGGAGAGGCAGGTCCTGTCACACTAGGCTTGAACCAGCTTGAACCTGGAATCTCTCCATGACTAAACTTTAGAAGGCACCTCTGAGCCCTCTTTTCCGTGAGACCTTGCCCTTGGGCTCTGTCTCTTAACAAGAAAACTGCTAAATCGGTTTAGTAAAAAAATCTTTGTACCCTTAATATCTGATTACCCTCAACATTTAACCAAATACCCTGATACCTGATCACCCTGGCCTGCCTTCGGCAAGAATTCTGTCAAGTTGGGTTAGCCAGAATGCCCTTACACTGGATATCTCCTCTTATTAATTTTCCCCTCACTCTGCTCATTGGCTATAAACCTCCGGTTGCCTTTGCTGTATTCAGATTTGAGCCCAATCTCTCTCCCCTGTTGCAATGGTCTTGATACCTCTTGCAACGGTACTGAAGGAAGTCTTCCTTACCATTTTAACAAGTGCCAGAAAAATTTTTTCTTTAACTAAACCTATGAGTTTGGACGAGTCACATACTTTCAGTTTTCTTATCTGTCAAAAAGAACCCATAAGAAATTATCAGGCATCACCACCAGCCTGAATCAATACCAGATCTGTGAAACTTCTTAGCACACTGTAACTAGAACTGTTTCCTAGGCATCGTACAGGACAATTTCCCCAAACCTTCCCATATCCTGGATTCTGCTTCTATACTGGTACATATGAAACTCCAGACTCTTCCTGATGGCCGAGGAGAGAGAACCAATCCCTCAGCAGCCTTCAACGGGTGAGATGAAGTCTCAACTCTTAGTTTAAATATCCAGATGGTATATCCAATAATACATTTCCCTTTATTTGAGCATAGTACTTGATATTGCTTATTAGACAATCTAACGATATAGAAGACCAAATGACAGAGAATAAAGAAGCTGAGCAAAAGAGGGACAAACAGATACTGGACCAAGAGGGGAGAATTCGAGAGATAAGTGACACCATAAGACGAAACAACATTAGAATAATTGGGATTCCAGAAGAAGAAGAAAGAGAGAGGGGAGCAGAAGGTATACTAGAGAGAATTATTGGGGAGAATTTCCCCAATATGGCAAAGGGAACGAGCATCAAAATTCAGGAGGTTCAGAGAACACCCCTCAAAATCAATAAGAATAGGCCCACACCCCATCACCTAATAGTAAAATTTACAAGTCTCAGTGACAAAGAGAAAATCCTGAAAGCAGCCCGGGAAAAGAAGTCTGTAACATACAATGGTAAAAATATTAGATTGGCAGCTGACTTATCCACAGAGACCTGGCAGGCCAGAAAGAGCTGGCATGATATTTTCAGAGCACTAAATGAGAAAAACATGCAGCCCAGAATACTATATCCAGCTAGGCTATCATTGAAAATAAAAGGAGAGATTAAAAGCTTTCAGGACAAACAACAACTGAAAGAATTTGCAAACACCAAACCAGCTCTACAGGAAATCTTGAAAGGGGTCCTCTAAGCAAAGAGAGAGCCTACAAGTGGTAGATCAGAAAGGAACAGAGACCATATACAGTAACAGTCACCTTACAGGCAAAACAATGGCCCTAAATTCATATCTCTCAATAGTTACCCTGAATGTTAATGGGCTAAATGCCCCTGTCAAAAGACACAGGGTATCAGAATGGATAAAAAAACAAAACCCATCTATATGTTGCCTCCAAGAAACTCATTTTAAGCCCGAAGACACCTCCAGATTTAAAGTGAGGGGGTGGAAAAGAAGTTACCATGCTAATGGACATCAGAAGAAAGCAGGAGTGGCAATCCTTATATCAGATCAATTAGATTTTAAGCCAAAGACTATAATAAGAGAGGAGGAAGGACACTATATCATACTCAAAGGGTCTGTCCAACAAGAAGATTTAACAATTTTAAATATCTATGCCCCCAATGTGGGAGCAGCCAACTATATAAACCAATTAATAACAAAATCAAAGAAACACATCAACAATAATACAATGATAGTAGGGGACTTTAACACTCCCCTCACTGAAATGGACAGGTCATCCAAGCAAAAGATCAGCAAGGAAATAAAGGCCTTAAACGACACACTGGACCAGATGGACATCACAGATATATTCAGAACATTTCATCCCAAAGCAACAGAATACACATTCTTCTCTAGTGCACATGGAACATTCTCCAGAATAGATCACATCCTGGGTCCTAAATCAGGACTCAACCGGTATCAAAAGATTGGGATCATTCCCTGCATATTTTCAGACCACAATGCTCTAAAGCTAGAACTCAACCACAAAAGGAAGTTTGAAAAGAACCCAAATACATGGAGACTAAACAGCATCTTTCTAAAGAATGAATGGGTCAACCGGGAAATTAAAGAAGAATTGAAAAAAATCATGGAAACAAATGATAATGAAAATACAACGGTTCAAAATCTGTGGGACACAACAAAGGCAGTCCCGAGAGGAAAATATATAGCGGTACAAGCCTTTCTCAAGAAACAAGAAAGGTCTCAGGTACACAATCTAACCCTACACCTAAAGGAGCTGGAGAAAGAACAAGAAAGAAACCCTAAGCCTAGCAGGAGAAGAGAAATCATAAAGATCAGAGCAGAAATCAATGAAATAGAAACCAAAAAAACAATAGAACAAATCAACGAAAGTAGGAGCTGGTTCTTTGAAAGAATTAATAAAATTGATAAACCCCTGGCCAGACTTATCAAAAAGAAAAGAGAAAGGACCCAAATAAATAAAATCATGAATGAAAGAGGAGAGATCACAACTAACACCAAAGAAATACAAACTATTATAAGAACATACTATGAGCAACTCTACGGCAATAAATTTGACAATCTGGAAGAAATGGATGCATTCCTAGAAACATATAAACTACCACAACTGAACCAGGAAGAAATAGAAAGCCTGAACAGACCCATAACCAGTAAGGAGATTGAAACAGTCATTAAAAATCTCCAAACAAACAAAAGACCAGGGCCAGCCCAGGGGAATTCTACCAAACATTTAAAGAAGAACTAATTCCTATTCTCCTAAAACTGTTCCAAAAAATAGAAATGGAAGGAAAGCTTCCAAACTCATTTTATGAGGCCAGCATCACCTTGATCCCAAAACCAGACAAGGATCCCACCAAAAAAGAGAGCTATAGACCAATATCCTTGATGAACACAGATGCGAAAATACTCAACAAAATACTAGCCAATAGGTTTCAACAGTACATTAAAAAGATTATTCACCATGACCAAGTGGGATTTATTCCAGGACTGCAAGGTTGGTTCAACATCCGCAAATCAGTCAATGTGATACAACACATCAATAAAAGTCAGAACAAGAACCATATGATACTCTCAATAGATGCTGAAAAAGCATTTGACAAAGTACAGCATCCCTTCCTGATCAAAACTCTTCAAAGTGTAGGGATAGAGGACACATACCTCAATATCATCAAAGCCATCTATGAAAAACCCACCGCAAATATCATTCTCAATGGAGAAAAACTGAAAGCTTTTCCACTAAGGTCAGGAACACGGCAGGGATGTCCATTATCACCACTGCTATTCAACATTGTACTAGAGGTCCTAGCCTCAGCAATCAGACAACAAAAGGAAATTAAAGGCATCCAAATCGGCAAAGAAGAAGTCAAATTATCACTCTTCGCAGATGATATGATACTATATGTGGAAAACCCAAAAGACTCCACTCCAAAACTGCTAGAACTTATACAGGAATTCAGTAAAGTGTCAGGATATAAAATCAATGCACAGAAATCAGTTGCATTTCTCTACACCAACAGCAAGACAGAAGAAAGGGAAATTAAGGAGTCAATCCCATTTACAATTGCACCCAAAACCATAAGATACCTAGGAATAAACCTAACCAAAGAGACACAGAATCTATACTCAGAAAACTATAAAGTACTCATGAAAGAAATTGAGGAAGACACAAAGAAATGGAAAAATGTTCCATGCTCCTGGATTGGAAGAATAAATATTGTGAAAATGTCTATGCTACCTAAAGCAATCTACACATTTAATGCAATTCCTATCAAAGTACCATCCATCTTTTTCAAAGAAATGGAACAAATAATTCTAAAATTTATATGGAACCAGAAAAGACCTCGAATAGCTAAAGGTATATTGAAAAAGAAAGCCAACGTTGGTGGCATCACAATCCCGGACTTCAAGCTCTATTACAAAGCTGTCATCATCAAGACAGCATGGTACTGGCACAAAAACAGACCCATAAATCAATGGAACAGAATAGAGAGCCCAGAAATAGACTCTCAACTCTATGGTCAACTAATCTTCGACAAAGCAGGAAAGAATGTCCAATGGAAAAAAGACAGCCTCTTCAATAAATGGTACTGGGAAAATTGGACAGCCACATGCAGAAAAATGAAATTGGACCATTTCCTTACACCACACACAAAAATAGACTCAAAATGGATGAAGGACCTCAATGTGTGAAAGAAATCCATCAAAATCCTTGAGGAGAACACAGGCAGCAACCTCTTTGACCTCAGCCGCAGCAACATCTTCCTAGGAACAACGCCAAAGGCAAGGGAAGCAAGGGCAAAAATGAACTATTGGGATTTCATCAAGATCAAAAGCTTTTGCACAGCAAAGGAAACAGTTCACAAAATCAAAAGACAACTGACAGAATGGGAGAAGATATTTGCAAACGACATATCAGATAAAGGACTAGTGTCCAGAATCTATAAAGAACTTAGCAAACTCAACACCCAAAGAACAAATAATCCAATCAAGAAATGGGCAGAGGACATGAGCAGACATTTCTGCAAAGAAGACATCCAGATGGCCAACAGACACATGAAAAAGTGCTCCATATCACTCGGCATCAGGGAAATACAAATCAAAACCACAATGCGATATCACCTCACACCAGTTAGAATGGCTAAAATCAACAAGTCAGGAAATGACAGATGCTGGCAAGGATGCGGAGAAAGGGGAACCCTCCTACACTGTTGGTGGGAATGCAAGCTGGTGCAACCTCTCTGGAAAACAGCATGGAGGTTCCTCAAAATGTTGAAAATAGAACTGCCCTATGACCCAGCAATTGCACTATTGGGCATTTACCCTAAAGATACAAACGTAGTGATCCAAAGGGGCACGTGTACTCGAATGTTTATAGCAGCAATGTCCACAATAGCCAAACTATGGAAAGAACCTAGATGTCCATCAACAGATGAATGGATCAAGAAGATGTGGTATATATACACAATGGAATACTATGCAGCCATCAAAAGAAATGAAATCTTGCCATTTGCGACAACATGGATGGAACTAGAGCGTATCATGCTTAGCGAAATAAGTCAGGCGGAGAAAGACAACTATCATATGATCTCCCTGATATGAGGAAGTGGTGATGCAACATGGGGTTTAAGTGAGTACGAGAAGAATAAATGAAAGAAGATGGGATTGGGAGGGAGACAAACCATAAGTGACTCTTAATCTCACAAAACAAACTGAGGGTTGCTGGGGGGAGGGGGTTTGGGAGAAGGGGGTGGTATTATGGACATTGGGGAGGGTATGTGTTTTGGTGAGTGCTGTGAAGTGTGTAAACCTGGTGATTCACAGACCTGTACCCCTGGGGATAAAAATATATGTTTATAAAAAATAAAAAATTATATTAAAAAAAAAAGACAATCTAACTTCCTTTGGCAAAACATTTACACAAAGTCAGTACCCTAGGAAGGACCTGAGTTGCTGATGCTGTGACTGCGTGAGCCCCCACCACACACATGCCCCCCCAGGAACTCGGGATACAATGCCCCAAAGCTCAAGAAGCCCAGACTGGATCTTTTTCAGCTTTAAAAATTATCATCTTTCCCCAGGAACAAAAAGGCAATCAAATTTTATAGATTTGTGGTCCTAATAAGATAGGTTTTAAAAGCCTTACTAAAAGTGTATACTTACAAAAATGGTGTTAAGATGGATATTTTGACCCTCAGCCCATGTACTCCACTCTGTGTAGTCACACACTTGGTATATCCAGTCACTGACATTCTGGTTTTAAGTAAATGAGTAAATAAGCTTTAAGTAAAATAAACACATCAGTTCTGAGGAAATTCTACACTACCAAAGCCTACATAATCTACAAAGATACACCCAAAGTTAGTATACTTTTTTTAAGCTATAAATAGAATATATCAGCTGGTGATTGCAAAGGCAATGGAATCCATTGGTTTTTTCAACTTCTGTTGGATGCTTAACATCGATCCTGATTGCTGAAGAGTTCTATTTACTGACACGAGTGGTCAACTACATAAACACTGCTCTTTAAAATAAACTTATAAATGGTAGTATGTCTAACAAATCAGTCAACTGCCAAGTTGTATGAAAATGAATTCACCTTTTAGTTTGAAAAACTAAAACTCCTTAGTAGTTTTACTTTTACAACTGAGAAGGCATTATATTAAAGCACTTTTAACAGGCAAAAAACAAAAATCTTCAGAAACAGTGTGAGATGGCAAGTATGGTGCTACTTAAGGATGTTTTTCACAGATTTAAACAATTTATCATCAATAATGTTATCTTAGATACCTTGCATGCCTTCTTATTATACTAGAAAATACAGAAAATGGTCAACTATTCTAATTGGCCAATAAAGACCAAATCCTCTAAGTAGTCTCAACATTTGCATGCATTCACATATTTAAATAAGAAGCAATCACTAAAGTAATTCTCATTTGCTAAGAAGAAATTTCCACTGAAAAAGTTACACTTATATCCACTAGCTCATAAATAAAACATTTTAAAATTTTTATTTTGGAAATTTTTGGAAGATAAAAACAAATACTTTTCTTTTTCTCTCTCAATTTCAAAGCCAAATTTGAAAAGTCTTTTCATCTGTTGATATCATTAGGTTACAAGATGAGAAGGCTTATCTGGCCTTTAATGGTACTAAAATTTTATTTATTAAGAGTACTGTTTGAATGCAGCATTCCAAATCAATGGAAGAGTGTTTTGTTAGATCCTTAAGAGAAACGGAACACATAGAAATCTAAGGGGTAATTGTAAATGTTCTATTTTTATGTAAGTCCTCAAGAATGTATATGTCCTTATAAAATAGCAACTAAATTTGAGGAAAGGAGTGAACTTTGTTTTTACCAAAGTTGACAAAGTAAATGCAGACTTCTCTCTCTCTTTCTCTCTCTCTCTCTCTCTCTCTCTCTTCTTTCCCAAATTATTTGATACAATTTTAGGTATTTCACAGTTTTTAATTTAATATTTTCCAAATAATCACATGGCCAGTAAGAGGCACTACATATACACTTGAGGAAAGAGAAAATGAGGTACATCTAATCAACTGCCCATTACAACACCCACACCAGAACACAAAAAACCCAAAAACCATCTGGACAAAGATAAGGAATGATTTTCAACCCTTGGCTTGAATTGTTACAGACATAATTCCAGGTTACAGCTGAAGTATTTACAGTTGACTCACTTTTATCTCTAGAAAGTTTTCATCTGTTTTTGTTTATCTATGTTTCATTTGGGAAAACCCAATAAGCCTTAAAAAAAAAAAATCAATGCAAATCGTTGTAATTTAAAACATTAACCCATTTACCTATTATCCTTGGTCTCCATCATCACTTCTGGCATATGTGTCTGTGAAAGTCATGAAACTATTTTTCTGTCTTCAAAGTCTTTCGTTTGTGTTTCCTTTAAACGTGTACTCCACACTCAGCTCTGCCTGGCGGGAGAGAAGCCTGTATTTCCCTCAGTGTCCATTCATCATCTGATGCCCGGAAGCATTGCTATGTTTTGTTGTGTTCCTTCAGGTAAGCCTCTCCAGTCTAAAAGTGGTTGCCTCCCTGGGTGATGCCTTCCAATCTGGACACCCAGAGAAGTTTTTAAGGTAAAATAGTATTGAGCAGGTAATGGTCTGGGGTTTTCCTCCACAGCAGAAAAAAAGCTCTTTTCATCTAAGAATCTCCTGTACTTCTTTTTGAAGGTGGTGAGGAGAAATGTTGTAGAAGCTCTTAGGCTCCGTGTTTCTCACCCTCATCTCAGCGGATGTAAAACATTCACTGGCAAGAGCCTTTCTTCTTGGTCTGGCCATACGTGCATTGCCACATCACTTTTGGATCCTGAAAGAAAAATCAAGGAAGTTTCAGGGAAGGAGTCGGGATAAGTACTCAGAGTAAATGCACTGAAAATGTAATTCCTCGTGGAAGGCAGCCATGGCTCTTACATCCAGCGACTTTCTAATTATAAACTGCTGGTTGCACTACGGCCCTGCCAAATGACATGGCATTTATCCTTCACCTCACAACCCACAAGCACACATGTGTAACTACACATGGCGGACACTATAAACAAAAAACATGTCCACTTAATTTAGTTTCATGTTCTCACTCCCCATGCGTTTCTTCTCATTTCTCTATTTCCCTGGCTTCTTTCAAGTGAAATACGTACTTCACACGATGTGCCTTTTTTCAGAAACAATACCTTTAAATCCAAAGGTACAACTTTACATATGATATAATGCATGTTAGAAAGCAAAACATCTATACCAGAGAAAGAAAAGAAAATGTGTCTATCTGAAAGTCTTTTTCTTTTTTCTTTTCTTCATTAACATATAATGTATTATTAGTCCCAGGGGTACAGGTCTGTGAATCACCAGGTTTACACACTTCACAGCACTCACTAAAGCACATACCCTCCCCAATGTCCATAACCCCCACCCCCCTTCTCCCAAACCCCCTCCCCCCACCCCCCCAACGCTCAGTTTTTTTGTGAGATTAAGAGTCTCTTATGGTTTGTCTCCCTCCCGATCCCATCTTGTTTCATTTATTCTTTTCCTACCCCCTAAACCCCCCAAGTTGCCTCTCAACTTCCTCATATCAGGGAGATCATATGATAATTGTCTTTCTCTGATTATTAAAGTCATCATCTTCTTCTTCTTTTTTTAAGTAATATTCCCAGTAATCACTGGTGACTACCAACAGTCTAACATTTTAAGAAAAAAACTAGGAAGATAAAGGATAACCTTTGCCAACAGTGATAAGCCAGAGGGACACATAAGATTGAATTTTCTACCCATTCATACAACTCTCATGTTTATACATACTTGATAATTTTCAAGGTATTCTCTTAGCACCACACTTAAATGGTTCTTTAAAGTGGACAGAACAAGAGAGGCAGAATTGCTACTATGTTAAAGAAACTTAACACTTGGATACAAGAAGGTGAGGAACTATGTTCAAGTCACTCAACTAGGAACTGAAAAACTGGAAAATGCAAAACCAGCTCCCGAATTCCTATTCTCCTTGTGTTAGCCCACAATATTTCCCTGCTGACAAACATAATTTAGAGATGGTAATCTAAGCTAGACTTACAACACTAGAGATTCTTGACTTCATGAAAACCCAGAAAAATAACTCAGAACTCACTGTAAACTATTCCCTGAAAACACTTCCCCAGTAACCTGCTAAAATAAAAATATTACCAGACATCAGCAATGAGATTAATTGAAACAAACCAATCCAAAATCTTAATTATTCTTTCATATAAAATCATATATAATGAAATTTGATTGTCATGTATCAAGAATTAAATTCTAGATTTAAATTTATAATTAAAAAATTAAAATTAAGAAATTATATAGCATGAAGATGAAAGCCTTATATAGGACAATGGATTTCAAAAGTTAGACTCTTCAATTTGAAATGTTCAGATTAAGAGAAGTTATGTGTATTAAATAGAAGATTAGAATCAATTTCTTTATCTATAAAACAAGGGGTTGAAATAAGTGTTATAAGTTACTAACACTTGAAAAATTCTGATTCCAGACAAGCAACACCTTTAAAATTCTATAATTCATTCTGTGATCTAACTCATAAGCAGTTCTGAATGTAGGGGGTGCCTGGGTGGCTCAGTCGGTTAAGCATCTGCCTTTAAGCTTGGTCATGATCCCAGGATCCTGGGATCCAGCCCTGTATCAGGCTCCCTGCTCAGTAGGGTGTCTGCTTCTCCCTCTCCTTCTGCCCCTCCCCCTGATTGTGCTCTGTGTGTGTGTGTGTGTGTGTGTGTGTGTCAAATAAATAAATAAGTTTATATTTATTTTATATATATTTATAAATAAATAAATGTTTATATTTATTTATATATATATTTATAAATAAATAAATAACAATTCTGAGAGTAGGAATTAATCCAATGTCTTTTAAATAAAAAATATTTTGTCAATTAAAATGTTGTTTTAAGTATAACCATAAAACATAAATGTATCATACAACAGACACAAGTTTTACATAAACATTTATGATAAAAGGTGAAATTCCAAGGAAAATCTGGAATTAGTTACACTTGAATGGAGACCCTCCAGGATTTGCCTTCAGCCTGCACAGTTTCTCTGCTCACGATATTCTGCTTCTGTGGGAGCATTAGAGAGAAACAGAAGCATTGATTTCAGGGGAACACTGAATGTTCATGCTTATTAACTTCACTCAATGAGTTTCCATCTCTAATTCCAGTTTGCCAATATCTTTTAAAAATCGGACTCTGAAATCTATACCATTAATTAGCTTTACATCACCTGGCATGTTTGATAAAATTGCTGTACAACGCAGAAGCCTGTGACAAACTATTATGACCTTCCTAGAGATGGACAATGATACATTCATCACAAAAACAATCTTTGAATAGTTTTTCCTACATAACTCTGAGCCCTAATGAAAGTGCTATCATCAAAGATATATATGTCTCTCAGTGTTAACAGGATACAATGACTTTGCCCAATATATTACCAAGGCCAAGATATAGTCTTTCTCCTGATGCCTTGGAGCTGCTATTCTAAAAATTTTGTCAAAGGGGAAAGTGTATTAATATGACATGACATATTCCTTTTTCTTTCAAAGATTTTATTTATTTATTTGACAGAGAGAGAGGACAAGCAGGCAGAGAGGGAGGCAGAGAAAGAGGAGGAAGCAGGCTCCCTGCTGAGCAGAGAGCCCAATGTGGGGCTTGATCCCAGGACCCTGAGATCATGACCTGAGCCGAAGGCAGCGGCTTAACCCACTGAGCCACCCAGGTGCCCCGACATGACATATTCTTGATGATCCCATGCTGAGTCCTAAGGATAACCGTGACCTTCTCTAACAGCTCCTTAATTCTCTCTAGTAATACAATCTTCAGTTTTAATATCACTTCTATAATTAACATCTAACCCACAATTTAGAATTCTAAAAACTATTATTCCCTTTTGGACACTGGAACATTTGTACATGTTCAACGGGGAATCTGCTTCTCCCTCTCCCTTTGCCCCTGGGAGGCATGTGTATCTCCCCAGGACTTGTCTTCTTCTCCAACTGTTCTGAAATTACCCCCTGGGAAAAGGTACAGAATAGGTAATATGCTTGATGATACTGTAACAGCATCATAGGATGGCAGATGGAAGCTCTATTTGTGGTGAACAGAGCACAATGTCTAGACTTGTTGAATCACTATGTTCTACACCTAAAACTAATAAAATATTGTGTGTCAGCTATACCCCAATTTTAAAATTAATAAAAAGAGAAAAAAAGAAAAAAAGAACTTATTGCCGTGATTAACCATTGTATACGCGCAAGGATGAGAGAAGACAGTGAGCGGCCTGGAACACCAGTTTCCCCAACACTAGTCACTGAGGAGTCACCATCTTGATTTTTTTCATATTTGAGATACAACACACTGCTTTGGGGATCTTTGGCCTATTTGATCATTACTTAATATTTTTCCTTAAGTCTCTACCTTAAATAAATGTACTATGAAAGGAAACTCTCTATTCACAACATAAATGGAAACCCAATAACAAGGGCCACAAATAGAGGGTAACTCTAAAGATAAATAAAATGAGTAAAAGGAATCTTTGGAAATTCTGTTCAGATCCAAGTGCCTACGGAATCACTTGAGTCTTTGACCTGCTCGCTTTCCATGAAAAAGAGGGTTAGAAAATGTTTGAGGACACTTAAAGCTTTTAATGATTTCATTTAGAAAGATGGAAGATTGAAAATTAAGTATCCACTTCAAGAATTTAGAAAAAAGTTAAGGGGATAAATCCCCCCAAAATAGAAAATAATCATGAGAGCAGAATTAATGAAATGGAAAGCAAAGACAGAGAGGTAATTATCAGCAGAGTTCTTTATTTTTTTTTTAAAGGTTTTATTTATTTGGGAGAGAGCCCAAGAAACCATGAGCAGGGGGGAGGGGCAGAGGAAGAGGGAGAAGCAGACTCCCCAATGAGCAGGGAGCCCCATAGGGGACACTGGGATATCATGACCTGAGCTAAAGGCAGACGCTTAACCTACTAAGCTACCCAGCTGCTCCAGCAGAGTTCTTTAAAAAGACACAATGGCAAACTCCTGGCAACGCTCATCAAGATAAAAGCAAAATTACCCACACACGGAGAATGCTAGAAGTGAAACATTAGATGCATCAGAAATTAAAAAGATAAGAGATTATAAAGCCTTTCAGGTAATGAATGTTAAAATTTTGGAAATGGACAAATTCCTGGAAAAATATAAAGTACGAAAATTAATTCAAAAACTAAGTCCTTCCCATTAAACAGATTGAATCATTGATATTAAAAATCTCCTCACAGAGAAAGCACAAGGCTGGCCAGTTTCGCTGGTGAGCTATACCAAACATCCACTAAACAACTAACCTTAATATCTTACAGATTCTCCCGGAGAACATAAAAGCAGACAGTATGTCCAAGTAATTTCATGAGGCTGATAATATTTCCAAATTAAATGATGGACACCAAATTGGGATAATATGAAAAAGCAAAATTCCTGACCAGTCTCACTCATGATCATGGGTGCAAAAATTCAAAATACATAATTAGCAAGCTGCATCCAGCAGTGTGTAATAAACATAATAGCTTATGATCAAATTGATTGGATTTATCAGGGGATAAAATTCTATACCCATTAATGACCAAAAAAAATTTTTTTTAAGGGAAAAGGAAATAAAAAACTTTTAGTCGATGCAAAGCTGATAACTTCACTAAAGGGCAGACATATTTTCCTATCTTCGCTTCCAGTCCATGTTTCACTGGAGACGCCAGCCAGTGCAAGACAGTAAAAGGGGGAGAGGGATAAGGAGTGAGGGGAGCAAGAGAGGAAATAAAACGTCACTATTCACAGATGGAACTTTAAAAAAAATTTAGACTTCATAATAAAGTGTATCAAGATTACTGATACAGGCTCAATTGCATTTCTACATCCTAGCAAGAATTTTTTTTAAAAGTTGCTCTTTTAAATGATAGCCATTTATAATTGCTGGAAAGAATATGAGTTGCCTTGGAATAGTTATAAAGAGAAAACTTGTATAGAACCTTTAGGAAGAAAAATCTATAAATTTGAACAAAAAACATTAAAGAGGGTCTTTTTAAAAACAGAGATAATGAACATGTTGAAAAGGAAGCCTCCATATCAATGAAATGGCAACTCTCCTCAAACTGATCTTCTCATTCAAAGGAACTCCCAGTGAGTTTTTAAAATAAAACTTGACAAGTCGATGCTTAGAATTTTATGGAAGAACAAAGGAACAAGAATTTCTTTAAAAAGACACTCTTTCAGAACAGCAAGTAGAAAGACTTGCTTTCCTAGATATTGAATCTTAATGTAAAACTATTAATAACTAAGTTAGTAGGGCATTCACACACGAACAATCAGAATAAAAAGCTTAGCAACAGAGCGGTGCATTCATAGAAACTTAATGTGTGACAGAGGTGTTTGTAGAATTCGGTGGGGAAAGGGGACCATTCAGAAAATGCTACTGTGACAAGAGATCATCTACATAGAAACCAAATGGGTCTGTACCTCCCAAAGTGCACAAATATCCAAGGCAGACATAAGTGAGAAAAGCAAACCTTAAGGTTTTTAGAAAGAAGCATAACACAGTATCTCTATGACCTCAGAGTAAAGAATTCTTTAAAGAACGAATAGAAGGGGCGCCTAGGTGGCTCAGTGGGTTAAAGCCTCTGCCTTTGGCTCGGGTCATGATCCCAGGGTCCTGGGATCGAGCCCCACATCGGGCTCTCTGCTCGGCACGGAACCTGCTTCCCCCTCTCTCTCTGCCTGCCTCTCTGCCTACTTGTGATCTCTGTCTGTCAAATAAATAAATAAAATCTTTAAAAACCAAAAGTAAAAAAAGAACGAATAAAAGCCACTAATCAGAAGACAAAAGATGATTACAGTCAAACCACATTAAAATTAAGAGCTTCTGCTCACTTAAGACAAGCTACAAAAATCAGGAGAATATATTTGCCACACATATAATTGACAAAGTTTGTGTCCAGAATACATAAAGAACTCTTGAAAATTAAAAAAAAAAAAAAAACCTAAAAAAATGTAGGCAAAGGATTCTAATTTATATTTTTCTTTTGTATGTACAGTGTTTCCATTTGAAAATAATAAAAATTAAATTTGTACTTATAAATTGTGTGTCATACCTGGGATAATATTGAAAATAAGTTTATAAAATGAAGAGTATATAATGACATTCTTGCTTAAAATAGTCTTTCATTGCTTTCATTTATTATTATAATAGCTATTCATTAAGAATGAGGTACAGAGGGAAAAATAAAGTCTAGGCAATGAGGTATTTTTACAAAAGGAGGGAAGGAGAAGAAGAGACGAGGAGGGAGACGAGACACGGTAGAGAAGGGGTTTTTAAAAGGGGTCATATCCTCACCACATAATCTCTTTTTGCAGGGGGGGAGGGGTAGCATCTTCTCCTTTCCTAAACACCAACCATCCCCTCTGTTTTCAGGGCATGTGTCCTCCACCTTGTGAAACACTCTGCGAGAACCAACTCCCCAAGCATTCCAAAGTATTCCTCAGGGTTGCAGGGATCCACATGGTACCTTTAAGCCCTTCTTAGTCAATCAGAAATCATGCGTGTGGCATTTAAATGATAGCTCCTTACATTTCTGTAGTCCTTTACAATTCCATATATGGTGTCATGTTATCCTTAAGACCGCTTGATAAAAGAGATAGGCCAGGGCGTCTGGGTGGCTCAGTGGGTTAAGCGACTGCCTTCTGCTCAGGTCATGCTCCTGGAGTCCTGCGTTCAAGCCCCGCACTGGGCTTCCTGCTCAGCAGGGCATCTGCTTCTCCCTCTGACTCTCCCCCACTCATGTTCTCTCTCAAATGAATAAATAAATAAATAAAATCTTAAAAGAAAAAAAGAGGTAGTCCAGATAGTTTCTCCATTTTACAGGCTAAAAGATTGAAGCTCAAAAAAGTTATAGTATGTACCCAAGCCACAAGGGGATGTAGAAAGGCACAAGGTGAAGAAAGTCCCCAGGGCTGCTCTATGGCAAACATCGTAAATGTTAGTTTATAAATAAATATGTAAATGTAAATGTCTTTACAAAGACATTAATCTTTGTAATATATAGCTCTGCAGTGTCAATGTTGAAGGGGAGCGACAGTGCATACCTTCACGGTGTCTCTTAAGGACACCGGGGCGTGACAAGGTCACAGTGAGGAAGTGACACAGCTCTGCCACAAGCCCTAGACCCTCAGTTGACGTGGTCTCTCCAATAAACCAGACTGCTTCTCATATAATGACACTGAAATGTATGGAGCCCACAAGCATTCACAAAGCATTTATCTCATATTCTTTATTCTCCTGATGACTTTGTATAATCCAAGATCAAAATATACAAGCAAAAGAAATATTAAAATGTCTTTTCTGGGGACATCTGAGTGGCTCAGTTGGTTAAATGTCTGCTTCAGGCAGGTCATGATCCCGGAGTCCTGGGATCCAGTCCTGCATTGGGCTCCCTGCTCATGAGGTTGGCATGGCAGGTGGAGGGGGTGTTGGGGGTCTGCTTCTCCCTCTCCCTCTGCTCTTCTCCCACTTGTGTGCTCTCTCTCACTCTCCCTCAAATAAATAAAATCTTTTTTTAAAGTGTCTTTTTTATTCCCAATTTATGATTGTGCATGCACGAGCACATACACACACACACACACACACACATACACAACACGTGCATGCACACACACACACACACACACACACACACATCTTTATTCAACTCAACAAACATCTATTTCTTGGTGTGCCAAAATTTCACATTTTAAATATGCAGCTATTTGAACACATCTGTGCTTGTAATTAATTATATATTTAGTTCTATTTCACATTCATTATTTTAAACTACAGAAATGCTTTTTGTTTCTTACTGATTGTAAGATTAATATTATTTAGGATTTTTTACCTCATATGTTTAATACTTCTCTTGTACAGAAATCTTAATCTGATAATGCATCCATTTTTTGAGTGCTTTAGTATATCACATATTTACTTTATAAATCCTCAACAAGGACACTGCAGGGATGAGAAAAACTAGTAGTCTTTTTTTTGTGGCATTAATCAAGATTGAACAGCAGTCTAATGAAATTTAAAATATAAAAAATGTGAGCAAACTATCTATACAAATACATTTAAGTCAAGACAACCAGATTAAGTTCCTCAAGACAACCAGATTAAGCTTGATACGATAAAGTCTAGTACTTTTTACTGCTTTTATGATGTTTTGTTAATGTAATGTAGTTCATTAACATAGCCAAGAAAATCAGTATATCCTAAATTTTGTATACAGTTGAGATGTTAGTGATAATAAAATTATAAAGCAATATACTCGGGTTATCTTGTAGAGTTTCAGTATTTTTAATTTGTTCAAGTGATTCCACAGACATTATATTAGTTTAGCCTGGTAATTCAGTAGGAAATGGATAATCTTGTTTCATGGGTAAGGAAATTGGGGTTCAGAAAATCAAGTGACATGCCATGCAGAGCCTTAAACCTAGGTTCTTAGACTTCTATCTCTTGCCTTCTTCACCTATCATGACATAGGCGCTCAAATACTCTTTCCTTTTCTCCCAATACCTTCCCCCAAAGGGAAGAAAGCTGTTTCCACCATATCACGTCCGGGGTAGTGTGGCACGATGAAGACCACGACTGGAGAGTCACATAAGGCTTCCAGCCTCATCTGTGGAACAAGGCTAGCTAACCTGCCTCATCCATGAGCGGATTCATCACAAAGACCACCATGATGTCTACACGTACTTAATAAACTGCAGATAGTTTTGCAAACATTTGATATCACTCATCATGTTCACATAATATTCTTTAATACATGCAGTGACATGAAACTCATTCGTGATCCTCTCTGCCCACTGATTCAGGACCCTGTCCAGGCACGGGGAGCCCAAACAATCAGTGCTCTATGCTGGCGATCCCAGAACGGGGTTTGGACAACCATCCCAGCCTGCGGTGGAATCCGTTCATTTGGCTTGGAACCCTGAAGCCGCTGCCCATGGCTAATATAGGCACAGTGTGCCGTTCAATGACCTCTTTGCCTGTCCAGCAAAAATACCCTATTTTGGCAACCTGGGTTTTCCCCACAGCGGGTGAATTTGGCACCAAATATGATCTCATTTAAGGAGTAGGAAAGAAATGTGCCAGCTCCACTTACTCACTGAGCTGAAACTCTCTTTGAGTTACACTACTTGAAACAGAAACAGTCCGGAGACTCAGGGTGTCAACCAAGATGCTTGTGTAAATAAGCTGTGGTGTCCCCTCCGCCAAAGGCTGTCCTTCTGTAGGTAGGCAGGGAGGAGCATGGGAAGACGAAGGGATCTCTAAGGCAGAAGAAAATAGACTTCACCAGAAAGAAAGAGCACAGAAGAAATGTCCCAGGAACTAGAACACACACCTGCCCGTCCACCCATGGGAATGAAAAGAAAGGTCTTTCCGGTGGAGTTGAGATAAAAATATAATCAGGAGCTTCCCCGGATATGTTATGTTCAATATGGCATCCCTTTTTGGTTGGTGTGTCCATTAAATTGCAGAATTACATGCTTTCTGCAGAGACTTAAAAGTAGTAAAACCCCTCCTCAGAGCAGGGGAGGAAGGGGCCCACGGCCTGGGGGAAGCGAGGATGTCATGGCTGACCTCTCCCCGCTTCCACCGTTCTCTGTGACGGCAGGATGCTCGGACACCAGCCTCTGCAGTTTACCCATCCTCAGAGCTTTCGTTTCCCTAGAAACAGTCTTTCAACCCATTTACAAGCCCAAATTGCCTCCAGCAATCTCCTGACTATGGTATACACATTTGTCTGCAAATGGGACTTAAACATCAACATTACTTTCTCATAGGTAGTAGGGCATGTAGTGAAAATTTACCCTTGAAAGTCCCTAACATTATAACAACAGGGAGCCAAGTACAGACAGACTTTGGGCCCACAGAAAGCCTCCACTGGAATTACCCTCAGAAAAGTTGTCTTGCCCTCCTTAATGTCAGAACAGGACATGAGTCAGCAAAGACCTTAAAATGGAGAAGTCAGATTAATTCACCCTATAAATCAATAAAGCAAATTTAAGACGTTAAGACATAGCAAGAATTATGAATGTCGATAATGACAGAACTGTATTGGCACAATCCGTTGTAGAAAAGGTCATGATCACTACAGCCCTGATTTGACCCCAACTATGCATCCCTGTAATTGAAGGGGCACATAAATGCACTTTGTACAGCACCGAATATAAAGTTAAAGATGAGTGATACTTAACGGGTTGGCTGTACATGTGTGCATGTGTACTTATGTGTTCAATTAAAGATTTCCAGGTAAAAATGTACAAGCTAAGATATTATATTTCAGATTTAATAAGAAAAATACGATATTCCCTCAGTATTCCAAATCTCCTCTGTGTTATACAAATCTTCCTCCTCTACTTTGCTGAACACCCTTCAGCATTGTCCTATTCATCTTTGACTCTCCTACTCAGTCAGATTCAGAACCATGGATACAGAAGATATTCAATAAAGATTGAATGATTGAGTCACCTTGGCCAATTTCCAGGTAATAAAAAGACACATACTTCTATAGCATATCTTGGATTGAATTGATGGAGCCTCTGCTTTCAGTCTTGTCAACTACCAGAACTCGTTGTCTACTGCCCGGACTTGGGTAGGGCTAGAACTGGAATAGGAGCTCCTCGGAGTCTTGGATTGACCTTTAAAAGCTCAATTTTGCTTCAAAATGACACTTTACACAAAAATGAGAGACCCATAGATGAATTATATGGTATATGAACTATAAATCTCAAAAAAGAATAACAGACGAGAAATAGATCATATGATTGAAATACATCTCATTTCATATTACCTGTCTAACATTATCATCTGGCTTTTTGAAGGGAAAAAGAATATTCACTCATTCACTTAAAAACCAACTTTTCGTTGGGGAACCTGCCATAGAAAGCCATGTAGAGTCTTTACTTACCTGTCATCTGCTCTCTGAGGTGCGGATTATTAACCTATGATCAGTCTAATTTAAGAAGGAGAAAACTAAGTTTCCAAGAGGTAAAGAATCAGGGCCAGTATGTGATGTACAGTCAGTTTTTAAAACCAAGTTTATCTGACTCCAAACAAATACACTTAAAATCTAGGATAATTTTTTTCTTTCATTAGCAAAGCCTCTGGGGAATATGAGATGTGTTGGACATAATAGGGTCAGGATTTTCTTAAAATGCTCACTTAACTTAAACATTTAATGAATTAATAAAAGCATCAATACGTAACACTAGGGAGATGTTTGCATATGATGAAAAACTGATAAAAGTTGGATTTAGTTTATGTTTTAAGCTTAAAAACCTAACAAATTATTATCTTCATGCTCAAAGTAAATGATTATCTAATTTATCAATTAAGGTTCTGTTTATGTAGAGTTGCTAGATTTAGCAAATAAAAATATGCCTAGCTAAGTTTGAATTTTAAATAAATAACAAAAATGTTTTAGTATATGCTTATTTTATGCAATATTTCCTGTAATTTATCTGGTAACCTTATTACAACTTTGTTTAGTGATTAAATTTGTTGTTGCATTAAAAACAAGGAGAAAGGGCTAAACCTTTACTACTATGTAAATTAGTGCACAAATTGCAGATACCTGAGAAACTCAAATACATATGCCTCTCTAGCACTTACTACCTAAATGAAATAAGAGATCTATGAAGTTCAAGTGATCACTCATATTATTTGGGTGTCTGACTTAAAAAAAATTAAAAAGTTCTAGTTTTAGGACACATGAAAAGAGTTACGCAGATTGCAGAGCCCCCATTTTCTAATTTTCTAATCCAGAGCAGAATATTTAAATCAAACATATGTCTGGGTGCAACATTACTTTAGCTAGACCATAGATGCCCTCTTCTAAGAGCAAGAACTGGGGTGGCGTGGGTTTCGCCTCACCATGAAATCTAAGCGCCATGAGAGAGGACACTGAGGCACAGGGACCAGAGCTCAGGGCGTTCAGTCTGCGGACTCACTGATGTTCAGCAAGAAAAACGAACTTGGATATCATCTATTCAACCTCCCCTTTTTACGAATAAGAAATAGCTGGTGCTCTCCTCTTTCTTAATTTAACATTTCTTAAATTTTTAAAATTTAAATTTAAAATTTCTTAATTTTACATTTTATAATCTGCAAAATGGCGTCGCCTATTCCACGAGACTGTTGTGGGAAATGACAACAGATGACGGGTTTGAAAGCGCATTATTTTTTTTTTTTTCAACAAAAAAAGTGATTATTGCTTAACATGTGCCCCAAACTATATTAAGTCTCCAAAAATTTATATCATCTGATAGGTCAGATATATATAAAATTACATTTAAAGTTTTAAAAATATCAGAACATATTTTCATTTAAATTGAAAGCGCATTATTTGACAAAATAATTTTATAAACCAAGGGTACCCCAGAGATGGGCTATATTAATTATGTACTCAGCACTCAAAGGAAGCTTAAGGAGTATCTACCTTATACCTCTTACTCAGAGAGGAAGTTAGTGACTTTCCAGTTAGCGCAAAGAGAAGCCAAGGCGGAGCTAACGCCACACCCTCAATTCCCATCCAGTGCTTCTTCCAATTTCATCATGTTCCCCCTTAGGCACTGGCACAGTGGCTCCCTGCTAAGTGTTAAAGTCAGACAAGATGTGCTAAGTGTAGAATCTAAGGAAAGAAAATGTGGCAAGGAGAAAGGAGAAAAGCACATAAAATAGAAATTAAAATAGTAACGGGATTGGCAGTACAAAAAGCAAATTGCTCCCCAGGTCGTCCAAGATCAGAATAGCAATGGGAATTGTCCTGGTTTCCAATTTGGCACCCTTTGCATCAATCACATTTAGCGGTCCTCGCTTGAACTCATGGTAGGACAGTCAATATCATCATCGCTTGTGCCATCACAAAGTATTTAGTAGGAGCTGTGCAGAGAGTTGGCTTTCCCTTCTCCCATAGAGCATTCTTGTGGCAACATGGAAACGGTGTTATTTTTATATGCAAGAGATCCTTAGCAAGTACTGAATATATGTTTTATATTTAATCAGAGCTAGTTAAGATGCACTTGGTCAAATGATCATTTCAGAATTCCTGGTATGAGAAACCACTTTAACCTTCTTCCCCATGGATGGGGACATAGGAAGGTGGGGAGACCCAATGGGAAAATCCAAACTCCTTCTAAACAGCAACATTGTGCCAAGGTCTGGGCTGGTGCCCTCATTTGCATTACCCCATTCCAACCCCATGGCAGTAACTGCCAACATCTCTAGCAGAGGAAGGAACTGAGACTCACAGAAGTCAAGCTGAGTTTTCAGTGGTTGCAGACTAAGATATGGCAGAGCTAAGTGAGATGAGAACCTAAAGCTTCTCAAACCCAGCATCAAGCAACATGACACTAGATGTTTCTGATGTAAGCAAACTTTGGTCTCAAAAAGCTATGATTGGGCTTTTCTTCCTATCATAGGAAGAATAGAAAACATCTTAATCATGGAAAGGATCTTACAAACCTAATAAGGTACAAGGAAAAGATGGGGATATGGAATATCCGGCTAGGTATGTTTGAAAGGGAGACAGAAGGAGACTTAATCTCCTGAGAAAGGAAGGGGGAAATTGACCAGCCCCAAAATCCAGAGAAGACAAGGAAAGGGTGAAGTAAGACTTTGCATCAGGGTTAAGGAAAGAAAGCTAGTTAGTCATAAGCAAAACCACTCGGACAGTCTAATCAGCCATTAACCTGCTATGTACCTGCTTATCAATGAGTAGCTTTAAAAAACACTATAGGAAAGGGGCACCTGGGTGGCTCAGTGGGTTAAAGCCTCTGCCTTCGGCTCAGGTCATGATCCCAGGGTCCTGAAATCGAGCCCCGCATTGGGCTCTCTGCTTAGCAGGGAGCCTGCTTCCCCCTCTCTCTCTGCCTGCTTCTCTGCCTACTTGTGATCTTTGTCTGTCAAATAAATAAATAAAATCTTTAAAAAAAAAAAACACTATAGGAAAGTCCCTTCCTACGTGACAAATAAAATGCAAGTGTCAATTATTTTTATTTGCATTACTAGAGAAATAAAGAGCTTCCTTTCCATGTAACTTCAAGGCAGTTAGGAAACACATGGAATTAACCTGCATTCACTTTTACTTACAGAGCAGGATAAAATTAAAACCAAAACAATAAGGATGTTAGAAACCAATTCAGCAGCCTTTACTGATCTTTTAACCTTGTTTTAAGAAAAAGAACAAGAATTTCTCGTTGTTTAAGAAAAAGAACATGATAGAGATTCTCGTTGTTAAAACTGGAATACTCTTTCTAAGAATGTAATGATCACTTATCAGAATAAAATTGAATAACGAAGTAAAAGGCTTTAAACTAAGAGCAGGATTTTCAAATATCATTGTATAAGATAACTATAATATGTGGACTCATTTCAGGGAGTGCTGTTTGAAATGAGGACAATCACCATACCTTACACTAGAAGCCGCTAGGAGAATCCCACTTCCTTATTCAACAGGGCTCTTCACCCCACACGGGGTATTACAGCAATAGACTCTTTGTGACCAAACCTTGCAGCCCAGGATGGAAATTACAATGACAAAGCCGGGTGGCGTGAGCATCTCGACCACCGGGGATCTCTCTAGTAACACTGCAGCCAGCGCCTCGCCCACAAACCCGCACGCTGCCAGCCCAAACTGCACATTTTGTAGAAGAACCCATTACTCACAGCGGCAGGGCACGTTACGGAAGATTCTGTATCGTCTATGGAAGGCGGGTCCCTTAGGAAAGTGGTCAGTGATCTCCGCAAACTGCAGTGACTGAGCGACCTGGTTCCAGCCCAGCTCTCAGCGGACTTGGATAACCAATCAAACCGCAGGCCTGCCGATGTCCATGAGCGTCTTCCGGTTCCCCATCCCGTTGGTTACCTAGCTGGATCCTCAGATACCTACCGGTAGCTGGCAGCGTCCGTCTGGGCGCCTTTGTTTTCCTTTTGTCACATCAGCAGGCTCCAGCGTGACTGCCGCCGCAGCAGCCGCACTGAGTCTGGCGGACTGGATGCCTATGCCGCAGTCAGCAGCAACACCTCCCCCCACCCCCCCCAGCAGCCCTTTTTTTTTTTTTTTTTTTTTTTTAAAGAGATAGGACCATCATCAACCTTAGGTTTTAATAACGCTGCAGAACGCAGCATGGTTGCTCAAGCTGGGGGTGCAACATGACAGCAAGTGCAGTTTCTATTCTCACCGAATTGCAAAGATGAATTTCGGCATGTAGGCGCGGTAGCAAAAGTCTGGCTCTGTTAAGCACCAGCTGTGTGACCTTGGTCAAGTCACTGGTGGGTCTCATTTAGTTCATGGAAAAGCAATGCTCAGTCACAACTCCTACCATTTACTACAACTAAATGCAAAGACATCAGCCACATGCTCACTGATAAAATACAGCAACACAACTATACAGGTTATAGTTCACCAAGCCCTCTGTGTATTTTATTTGGATTTGGGTATGAAGTTCCAAAGGTTGAAAAGAAAAGCATTTACCCAAAATGTTTTGTAAGTTGTGAAATATTGTACAGCTGTAGAATGTTCTAAGTTTCGTTATGGTCAGTTTAGTAATAAAAGTATTGTAACAATAAATTAAATAGAGTTCTGTTTTCTTGCTTCCTACACATGGGGGATGTGAAATACCAAGAGAGACTGGTTTTGTAAATAGCTCTTCCCCTGCTGCCCTTGGTGCACCACATTCCTCATAGCCTCCTGGTAGACCTGCCTACCCCAACAGAAACCTAGAACAGAGGCTTATCTAGATCTGCTTCTAGAACTTGAAGCTCCTTGTTGCTTTAGAGCTGAGCAAAATACCTAACTTAGCTCTGCCAACACCAGACCTAAAAAGGCTAAACTGATTTCTCCTGGGAAGACCCATGTGGCCCCAAAATGTTAGCAACCACTCCAGAAGCCTACACCAGCCTCTCTGCAGCGTGGGCCTCCCAGGGGCTGCCACTTAAGACACCAGATCTAATTTCCTTTATGTCCTAGACTCATGGATTCAGATATATATAGATATCTGAATATACATATATATACACACATATATATATACATATATACATAATATATATACATATTGTATATGTACATATATACATAATGTTTACATATTGTGTGTGTCTGTGTGTGTGTGTACTAGGAAATAGTAGGAAAATGTTTTATTCTGATAAAAATTGCAATGTAACAACAAGGGAGAAGGAGTGTCCTGAGGACCTTCTATCTGATCCTCACCAAAGGGAAGCCACTGGCAGTCTGACCCTTAGTGATGTGTCCCCATGGGGGTGAGTTTTGCCCCTCCTGAGGTGCCTCAATTCTAACAGCACCACTCGGGTAGTCATCAAATGATGGGAACACTGACACTCGGCTAGGCACAGGGGACTGCGAGACGATTCTTCAGTTTCTTCTTTACACAACATGATTGTTTACATACTTACAACCGTGAACTATTAGCCCCCCGGGGGGGCAGAAGTTATAAGCTGTAAGTATTTATAATTCCTCATTCTTCCACCTTCCAAGGAAAATGGGTCCCTAATGAGATCATTTTGTTTTGTTCAGTGTAGCTGTGCTGGGATGCAGGCAGCAGAAACTGAACAATAATGACAGTATAGTTTTATGCTAATTAGAAATACAATGTGTGCTTATTTTAGAAAATATGAGAAATAGAATCTGTCATTCTACCATCTGAAATAGCTGTTTTATATCTTTTGATAGTTGCTATTTGCATATGTACATAAGATTGCTATATCATATTGAAGTTTTATATCTGGTTTTCCCACTTAACATTATATTGAGAACAGTTTCCTCCTTCATCCTTTGAAGACCTACTTTTTTATTTTTTTTATTAACATATAATGTATTATTAGCCCCAGGGGTACAGGTCTGTGAATCACCAGGTTTACACACTTCACAGCACTCACCAAAGCACATACCCTCCCCCAATGTCCATAATCCCACCCCCTTCTCCCTAACCCCCTCCCCCCAGCAACCCTCAGTTTGTTTTGTGAGATTAAGAGTCTCTTATGGTTTGTCTCCCTCCTGATCCCATCTTGTTTCATTGATTCTTCTCCTACCCCCCAAACCCCCCGACGTTGCATCTCCACTTCCTCATATCAGGGAGATCATATGATAGTTGTCTTTCTTCAATTGACTTATTTCGCTAAGCATGATACGCTCTAGTTCCATCCACGTTGTCGCAAATGGCGAGATTTCATTTCTTTTGATGGCTGCATAGTATTCCATTGTGTATATATACCACATCTTCTTGATCCATTCATCTGTTGATGGACATCTAGGTTCTTTCCGTAGTTTGTCTACTGTGGACATTGCTGCTATAAACATTCGGGTGCACGTGCCCCTTTGGATCACTACATTTGTATCTTTAGGGTAAATACCCAGTAGTGCAGTTGCTGGGTCATAGGGCAGTTCTATTTTCAACATTTTGAGGAACCTCCATGCTGTTTTCCAGAGAGGTTGCACCAGCTTGCATTCCCACCAAAAATGTAGGAGGGTTCCCCTTTCTCCGCATCCTCATCAGCATCTGTCATTTCCTGACTTGTTAATTTTAGCCATTCTGACTGGTGTGATGTGATATCTCATTGTGGTTTTGATTTGTGTTTCCCTGACGCCGAGTGATGTGGAGCACTTTTTCTTGTGTCTGTTGGCCATCTGGTTGTTGAAGACCTACTTTTTAATGCCTTCATGAAAACCCTTCATACAGTTACACTGTAGTGGAGTCAACAAACTCCTTACTGGTCCTTTAGATTGATTGATATCTATTATTTTCAGAGAGGTTACATCACTTTTCCCACCTACTCACACTGCATAAAAGTGCCCAGTGACATACTGCTTCTGTAGAAATGGCCAAATGGTACACAGGTTAACATGTCAGTTCCTTCCTGAGCAGGGCACATGGCCTGCCTTTGCGCTGATGCAAGGATCTGCACGTGGCATGTGGTTCCCTGTGAAGCACAGCCCTGGGCCTAGCCACTGTCCAGACACACTAGCACACTCGAGAAGCTGGGTGGGACACTTCAATCTGTGGTACTATTGTTGTCAAGAGATTTAGACCTTGTCCTAAAAATGGTCAGGAGCCAAAGATTTCTAGATAATCCGTGAATCACAAATCTTCCATGTTTTAGTCAAAGACTGACTGTTGAGGTACACGGTTTAGAGATCAGCGCGTCATTCCTCACCTTAAGCTGACCCTGGCAAATGGTGTGAGAGAGTATCATCCAGTACCTCACTTGCCCAGAACTATGAAGATTTAGCCACTTTTCTAGAGATTTTAAAGAGCTGGCACCATCAACTCTCTGGCTCCTTTCCCGGATGACTCCCAGCCATGGCTCTTGCCATGGCCCACACTTGCTCTCCAGCCACATCATGTAGCCTGGAGTCCATGTGGACTTTTCCATAAAGCTGTATGAGTATCAGGTGTTTATCAACTCAGAAATGGCCATTGTTCACCCAGAACAACGTCAGCTCAATCTCAGCATGTACTCATAATTCTAGAGTCTTAGCCTTAATATCTTCATCACAGTTTCTGTTAACTCACCTGTGGATAATGCCAGAACTCTCTCAATCACAATAACTGCTTTCAGCCATTTCATTCAGCAGCCACGGATCCGATCCCTATAAACCAGTAAATATCTAGGTAGAAGTGTTTTTGACCTTCAGTTTCTTCTTCTGTGAAATGGCGATATTACCTCCCAATACGGGAATTCACATTCTTGGCATATAATAGATACCCAAATTATAGAAGCTACTAATTTTTTATAATATTCTTTCTGTTTTAAGTCACTTTCCCCATTTGAGAAGTATAATTTTGAAGGTGAGAGCCAGACACTTGCCCTTTAATGCTACCTATATAACCTCAACTCAAGACTTTCAGAAAACCCCCAGCTACATTTCATTTTTTTTTTAAGATTTTATTTATTTATTTGACAGAGAAAGATCACAAGTAGGCAGAGAGGCAGGCAGAGAGAGGGAGAAGGAAGCAGACTCCCTGCCAAGGAGAGAGCCTGGTGCCAGACTCGATCCCAGGACCCTGAGATCAGAACCTGAGCCGAAGGCAGCGGTTTAACCCAGGCACCCACCTAGCTACATTTCTAAGTCACAGCAGCAGTATGATCCCATGACATGGCCTAAGAAGAACATGTAAACTCTGAGCTATGAAAACATGGAAGGCATCAGGGAACAACTAATGGAACTAAGACCTCATAAGCATTATGGTTCCCCAGTACAACCAAATAGGCAAGTAAAGGCATCTGCCATATTGCAGAATTTTTTTAAATCCCCCACAGCATCAAGCCCAGTGTGGGCATATAGCACTTGTGTGACCAATGCTACCTAACCGAAAACTAAAGGCTGAGCCCCACTTCTTCTTTGGGCCAAGAAGTTTTCACATCCCACTGTCATATTTAAGGGACCAGAATATGCCATCCTAAAATATGCTATTTTGGCTTAAGGATTATTTTGCGTTGAGAACAGCTGAGAAATGGAAGGAAAAAAGCTCTTTATCCTCCTTTTAATCATCAGAGAGGAACATAGATATGCTAGATCTTGCTAAAACCACCCTTACCTGCCATTAGTGTTCCCCTAGAGTTCCCACAGTTCGCCACCCCTGAAAACCTAAATCCCTTCTCCTTTGTCTTGTCCCATCTCTACAAACATATTGTTCTTTGTGAAGACCCTATACGGAGCCCCAAGTTCTAACCACCCCTTTGATTACTACTCATCGTTCAATTTCTCTGGTGTTAATGCACGTTGCACACATTATTAAAATGTGTGTGCTTTTCTCTTGTTAATCTGTCTTTTGTCGGTTCAATTTCCAGAGTCCTTTCTGCAGAACATAGAAGGATAGAAGGAAAGGGTTTCCTTTTCCCTTGCCTACAGTTATAGATTTGCCACTGGTTCCCTGAACTATTTTCTAAGAGGTCAGTCCCTAGAGCTTAGCTCTGACAACATTCTCTGCAGTTTTACAGTCCTGTGATGTTCCAGAAAAAACAGGCTTGCTAGGGCACAGTCACACAGACATGTAAACTAACGTCACGCTACATAGCTTGCTTGCAAGTAACTTTTTGTACAAAGGTGAGGTGGTGTTCCTCTGTCTTTGCTTCACATGTAACGATATTACAATGAAGCATTGCAGACTTGGTGCATCTTAATTACAAGGTACCCAATTCCGCCACAGGATGCAGTGTAGGCAAAACAACAATCAATTTTTAAGGTAATGCTTAAAGTCATCCTGGTCACCAAAGAAAAAATGTTGCACATCAATTTACAGGATCATCAACTCACCATAAAAGGAATACTGTCATCAATAACCCAAACCTCACTGAGACCACAAAACAGAGTCTAAACAAGTAGGAGTTGCCTCAGATGAGCCTTCCTGCTCCCACATTTGAAAAAGAGACACCTGGGTGGCTCAGTCCGTTAAGAATCTGCCCTTGGCTCAGATCATAATCCCAGGGTTTTGGGATGAATCCTGCATGGGGCTCTCTGCTCAGCAGGGCGCCTGCTTCTCCCTCTGCCCACCACTCCCCCTACTTGTGCTCTCTTTCTTTCTCTCTTTCTGACAAATAAATAAAATTTTTAAAACAAAAACAAAAACCTTGGGAGTACCCGGGTGGCCCAATCAGTTAAGTATCTGCCTTCGGCTCAGGTCATGATCTGAGGGTCCTGGAATAGAGCCCTGCATCCATCAGGCTCCCTGCTGAGCGGGGTGGCTACTTCTCCCTCTCCCTCTGCCCCTCCCCCATTCATGCTCGCTCTCTCTATCTCTGTCTCTGTCTCTCTGAAATAAATAAATGAAATCTTAAGAGAAAAAAAAAAAGAAAAAAGGAAGCCTTGAAAACCAACTCGCAAAGACAAAACAAAACCATTGTTGGTATTTTAGTGGGTATAAATTATTCCACATTATTTCCTAGTCTTATGTGTGCATCAACAACAATTTATTAATTTATCATGTGGTTTCTATATACAAAGCCTTTTCCACCTGCTATACTAAGTAAGTGGCAGAAAACCAAACAGGCAGGGGCCCTTGCATAAGGACCTTTCACTGCAGTGGAGAGAGACAAAATGGACACAAACAAACATGTATATGCCAAGCGGTAAAATAAATGTTACCAAGGAAATTAAGTACTGGAGAAAAGTAGTAATAGTGTTGGAGAGGTGCCACTTTATTTTTTTAAGCGTTTATTTATTTACTTGAGAGAAAGCAAGAGTGTGCACAAGTTTGGGGGCAGAAGGCGAGGGAGAAGCAGACTACAAGGAGCTCACTGAGGAGCTTGTTCCCAGGACCGCAAGACCACAACCCAAGCTGAAGGCAGGTGTTTATCCAACTGAGCACCCAGGCACCCTAGAGAGGGGCTACTTTAAAAGTTATCTACCAGACACACATTATATAACCCTAACCAGAGTTAGGAAATACAGAATTTTCAGGTTCAGAACCAGAACTACAATTCGTAATTTTTTTTTTAAGATTTTATTTGTTTATTTGACAGACAGAGATCACAGTAGACAGAGAGGCAGGCGGAAGAGAGAGGGAAGCAGGCTCCCTGCTCAGCAGAAAGCCTGATGCGGGACTCGATCCCAGGACCCGGAGATCATGACCTGAGCCGAAGGCAGCGGCTTAACCCACTGAGCCACCCAGGCGCCCCTACAATTCTTAATTTAATAAGATTAAAATCAATAATAACTAAAGAAAAAATCAGAAAAAAGACAGCCACTCAACATTTTCATATATTTTTCTTTTTTTCTTTAATACTCACAGTTAGTTTATTTTTAATTGCACAAGTCACATATAATTGCATTCTTCTTGAACATGATCTTAATACTGCCCCTAAGATGAATTTTCCATTATAGCCAGCCCATCCTCCATTTCTTGTCTCAGAATCACTGTTATCATAAGTCTCCTTCCAGAGTAAATCTTTCAATAATGCATACTCATACAGACATATTATATTGAATCTTCAAAAGAACATAAATTATACTTTCCTTCCTGCAACCTGCTTTCTGTACCTAACAATCTATCAGTAAATATTCTTATGTTTCCATGCCAGTACCTGATTCTTTCTAACTAACAAATGCTATTCCATAGTTAGGACACATCACAGTGTATATAACTCTTCCATTTTGATAGATATTAAAATGACTTCCAATTTACATTATTAAAAAATAAAGTTGTACTTGCGTCTTTATGTCCATGGGATTCAGGCAGGTGAGATGGAGTGGAATTGCTGCATCATAGAATTTAAATTTTATTTATTTATTTACTTGGTCAGTTATTTTAAAAAGAGAGAAGAAGAGTACAATGGGGAGGAGGAAGAGGGGGCCAGGGGGAGAGAGAGAATTTTAAGCAGGCTCCACTCTCAACATGGAGCCCAACTCAGGACTTGATCTCATGACCCTGAGTTCATGACCTGAGCCAAAATCAAGAGTCATTGCTTAACCCACTGAGTCACCCAGGCACCCCTAAATTTTAATATATACTGTCTAATGGTTCTAGCATTAAAGTGCTTATATCAGGGGCACCTGAGTGACTCAGTTAGCTAAGCATCTGCCTTTAGCTCAGGTTATGATCTCAGGGTCCTGGGATCAAACCCCTGCGCTTCCTGCTCAGCAGGAAGTCTGCTTCTCCCTCTTCCTCTCTCTGGCCCTCCCCTGCTCATGTGCACACACTCTCTCCCTCTCTTGCTCAAACAAAATCTTTAAGTAAAAAATGAAAGTGCTTGTATTTGTTTGAACCTCCACCAGAGGTGTACCCTTTGCAAAATTAGAACCACAATATACTTATCATTTAAGACCGTATTTTCTCCCACGTATCAAAACACCTTGAACATTTTTCTATACATTCAAGTGCCTTTTTAAAATACAATTTTTAGTGGAGGTGTATTATTCTATCTCATTAAAGTATCTGCATTAAACTATTTTTTTAATCAATGTCCCTACCATTGGATATTTCAGATATGTCCAATTGCAGTTATAATCTTTGTATACATTTGGGATGATTTCTTTATGTCACATTCTTTGAAGTTAATACTGGGCCAAAGGGGATGACAGGTTTTAAGCATCTTGGGCAAGAGTTGCCAAATTACCCTCTGGAAGACTTCACCAGTTGCCATTCCCACCAGCAGGTGGTTAGAGTAACCACAGGTAGGTTTGGTGAACATCCCAGGTGTCTGTCAGGATTTACACGGTACTGGAAGTCACAAAGGACTTTATGAAGGTTCTGAGATCGGCCTGGAGCTGAAGACCACCGCTGTCTGCTCCCAAGTGCAGCGCACACAGGATGGCTTTGTCACTCTAGATGACGCTCTCCTGAGGACCCATTAGGACTTACACAGCATCCAGGATGCCATCCAGGCCACAGCTCCCCAGGTGGCCATAGAGCAGAGATGAGCTTGAGGCCAGGGCTGGGTGCCCAGCAGCTTCCTGGTCCAGACAGGCCCTAGGACTTCAGGGGGCCGAGCTCTGCCTTGGGGCTGGAGAGCTGTGCTGGGCACCTAGCCCTGGCCTGGTGAAAAGCCAGGTGGCTGGCGGGACAGTGGATGGATAAGATAAGAATTGTTCATGAGCCGAACTGATAACTGTACAGAATGCAGGAGTAATGGAAGCTTTTCTACGTGTGACAGAAAACTGTGAAACTGTAAGAAAGAAGATTAACAGACTTGACCCCTGGAAAAGGAAAGACTTCTATATGGAGAAACAGATGATAAACAAATGATAAGACAGATCAAAATACTTGCACTGAACTGAACTGCCCACAATGGACGTATGGACGGGCCCCACACCACAATATGGGGCAATGTGGCGGAATGGGTAAGTGAATGTGCCATCTGTGGTCAAATCCTGGCTTCCCACTGGCCACTGTAGGCCCTAGAATCACAACTTGACGTCTTCATGCCTCAGCTTCTTCGAATGTAAAATAGGAATGTTAATAACATCCTGGTGGGTGTTTGTGTGCAGTAAATGAGCCTATGTATACAAAGCCTTTAGCACAACACCTGATTCCGCTGACTCATAAATATTAGCAAGAAATTATCATAGCTTTGCTGCTTTCCATGGTGTCCAATGCCAGCAATACAGAGTCCAATATTCATTTGTTCAACATGCTTATTGAGTAATTCCTATGAACCAACAGGGTTAAATAAGTATCCTTGCCCATGTGACTAATCTACTCGAGAATTTATTAGGAAGACTATCCACTACAAGGAGCACTGTGTCTTGTGAACAATAGCAATTATATACACACATGCATTTGCCTTCTTGCCTTTGTTCAAAGCAAAGTCTAATGCTCTGTTATGATAATACTGATAGTATTGGTCTATTGATTTAGTATATTGATTTCTTTCTCATTCTGTTACTTTTCTCACTTTCCATGTCACGATCATTGGTCTTGCTGGGAGTAGCTTTTATATAGATATATAAGTGCATACTTTTACTTAAAGTCTTGTACATTCTAAGTTATGAGTAAGGAAACTTTTCATTTAAAGAGCTATAGAGCCTTCAGATAAAGGACCAAAAGCAGAAAGTGTAACAAAGTACAAACTACAAAGAATACTAAATAGAAGGAGCCAGAGCTAATTTTTGCAATGGGTATCGATAAATGTTTGGAAAAGACAAAAAAAAAAAAAAAAATGGGGAGGGGGCTTGAAACTCCCGACCTCTGGTTTCCTGGGTACCTGAACCAGTAAGTGGTGGAAACTGATTTAAAGCGGGAACGGAATCTCAAATTTTTTTTTCATCTGCAGTGTTCCAGGCACTACCGACTACTACAGGTCGGCCACCCTTATGCTTGGTCTTCACAAAAATAGTCCTTCGGGATAGGTATTACTCTCCAGCTAGATGAAGACTGATATCTGGAGTGATTCACGCCCAGGTCTCTGTAACTGCCGCCCCCATTCTCAGTCAGGAGCAACATGCTGGCATCTTCTGTCACACCCAGCGCTGGGCAAGAAGAAAGACAAGGGCAGGGCTCTCTTCAAGAGGCTTAAAGCTGAGAAATCATCTTAGTGGCTTAAAAGAGGGAGTATGTGTAATTCTTTTTTAATTAAAAAAATGGATAAATGTAGATATCATATCAGAATATAGTAACATGAGCATGAATATGAGTTGTTGTGGTCCCTAAAACCTGCAGCTAGAATTCATCCTGATTAATTTAACAAAACAAAACTCCAGAGACATAAAGACATTTTTGCAGCATTATCTGTATTTGGTACAACTTAAATGAACATAGAGTAAATTATGGAATGATATAGTCATCAAAATATAATAAAAAGAGGACCTAGGACCAGCTATGTAACTTGCAGTTCCCACTACCAAAAAACAAATAAACAAACAAATGAAAACAAAACAAAACAAAACACTGGTCATGTTGCTAAAAACTAGTAAGAATTTCAAGATGTTGACCACTGATTATTAAACCAGGTCCAGGACGCTTCTGGGCATGGGATCCAGTGAGACTTCATGAAGCTGACTTTGATAAAAACACAGAAAATATTTACAATATATTATACAGAAAACAAAATACATGAAGCAAATGCACCACAATTGTAATTACATAGAACATATAAGCACATACAGAAAGTTTGGGACTTAACTCCAAATAATCAAAATAGTTGTTAAGGTGGTGAGGTCAGGGAGAAAATTCTTCCTTAATATTTTCACTATTTAATTTGGGGGATAAAAAGAGGTTTTTTGTTTTGTTTTTTAAATAAAGCAGATAGGTTAAAGAACTCATACCTATAAGAAAGAGGATAATGAACTATGAGATACACAGCCTATGCAGCACTGTATGCCTCCTCTGACAGCTGCTCTACCACCCCACTCGGGTCAGCCTAGTGTGGCCTGGGGTCCCAGGAAGAGATGGCATGCCGGTGCCATTCCGTATATGGCTGCCATGTTTGTGACCATAATTGTCCTGAGCTGTCTTGGTCACCAGAAGCCTACCCGGTCCAGGTTCCTATCTGAAATGTGCTACCTGAAGGATTCTTTTCACTCAGGTCCAATAATACAACAATCAAAAATTGTTTGAGAATGGTTAGGCACAAATATAAAATCAACAAAGCTGATTTATAACATATAAACTTAATATCTCAAGAAAATATCTAAGTCTTGGTCTGACCCTCCTGGCATGGGGTCGTCAAGTGCTCCTATGAGTCTCATGCGATTCTGGGCCTTGGACCACCTGTGTCTAGGCTTCTCTGAGCCTCTATGTTCACCACAGAGTTTTGGCCCTGTGGCATCTGCAGGAGAAGAGAGCTAATCAGTAGAGAGTATGGTGAAGGGTCAGGTGAGCTTATGTGCAGATCTGCTGCCATTTCCAGGATGTGAATGGGGCATAGAAGCCCGTTGGGCCACTTACCCAGAATAGTTCCCAAGAAGAGCAGAGCCAGGGAGGAAAACCAAACACATGGTCTATTGGGAGGGTCATCAAACAAGACTGAGTCATGTGTGAGACTGTGGGGGCACATATCTTTGCCAGGCAGCCAGGCTAGTCCTCTGGGGGTTCACTGAACAGAGTCTTCAGTACAGGGTGAGTGGGATCAGGATTTCAAACCAGACCAGCCTTCCTCAGAGCATTCTGTGTGATGGCTTTCTCCTCAGATGTTGGCCATTCCATGCTTTAAGAGCCTGAAAAAATAGGAACTGCCAATAACTACACAGCTGGAGACTGATCTGGACTTCAAAAGTGATTTAATTTTTACCACAGGACATTTCACAAGGTGAACGCAACACGACCAAATGTGTGGCCCCAGCCCAGCTGCTTCCTAACAGCTGACGGTGTGCTCACTGCTCTGTTCCTTCAGAAGTGTTAACAAGCTTGTCCGATTTTCAAGAACACACAGAGCCCGAGCTCAGACCCTCGTCTGGGCAAACTGCATCTACCAAAATCAGTCAGCATCTCTGCCCATGGATTTTTGACACTGCGTCATCCCTCAGAGCCCCAAGCCCTTCCCTAATCGTTGTTTACGGAATATTCCCTGCGGTGGCATCCCACCGAAGCGAGACATTCAGGATCTATTTAGGCTCTCTGCCTTCCCACTGCTGACACCCGTCCAGCTGACTGAACTGAGCCCCTACCAGCCGAATGGCCATCATGGCCAACCGACTCCTTCCGGGCCTCGCTCTTCCACACCTTCTCATCTGGTGTGTGGGTGGCCCTCCCCAGTAAAACTAGTTGGCTATTCCTGGAAGCCACTTCCAGATTTCACAGCCACATCATAAACACTTCCCACTTAATCCCTAGTTAGGTCTGCAGTCACATAAACTGGATTTTTCACCTTTCATTAAGAAACTGCTGACTCAGAAACAGGATAACTTTCTACTGCATGTTTTTGAGTAATCTTTACATATTTCACTTTAGGTTTCTTCAGGCTCACTATTGTAGGATCACAGGATCACAAATCTTTTAAGATTATGGCCATAAATATGAGGCACAGAGAGGTAGAATGAATTCCTAAGGGTAACACAGTTAATAAGAACCAAATAATAAGTATCCAAGGACCTCTAATTGAAGCCTACCTTGTGATTCCTAATCGATGACCTTTTTCTTTTATTCCCCCAGGATGCACACCTCTCCCCCACCCTACCCCCACACTAACCACACTTCATGTAGTGAAATAGACAATGTTAGGTATTCACTGTAACCTCTAGTACCCAGATTTACCTCAAACACACTATAGCTTTCCTTTTGCTGTTGTTTTTAGACAGAGCTAACACTTCCAGTCATGAAAGTTTCCAAATGCAGTTGCATACAGTTTTGCAAAAACAGTTCCCATATTTAAAATGTTCTTCTCTGTTTCCTTGTTTATCTCCTTGAATTATTTCTAGTCATGTTACATTCTGGTGGTTTCGATGAAGTAAAAGACCAAGAATGACAAATGAGCCTAGGAACCCACTTCTAAGCAAGTGGTCACTGATGACACAGTAATGATAGGGGGCAAGCTTTGGGGCTGCAGAACATAAACAGTGGAAGGAGCACCAACTGCTGTCCTAGAGGCAGAACTAGGTGTTTTGTCTTTACGTTGTTACTTTTCACTTGCTCATTGTTGATTTTCATCTTTTCCAATAAGGTCCTTGTTTTTCTCCCACCAAGCATTCTGAAAATTTGGCTATTTTCTGCCTTTAATTATATAAGGATTTCTCTTTACAACCTGAAATGGCATGCCTAAATGTCTGTTTCTCAACATGTCAGCCTTAATAAAAGACAGTCTTATCAGTTTTATATCTTTTGAAAAATAACTTCTTATGTTGAACTCACTTATGAATCGCATGAAGTTGCAAAAAAAAAAAAATGGTAGAGAGAATTCCTGTGTATACTTTACCAGCTTCCCCAATGATAACATCTGCACAAGTGTAACACACACTCAAAACAAGGAACGTGACATCACTGTCGTTGGTATTGTACTATCAACTCAAATGCAGGTCTTTTTCTTTTCTCTTTTTTTATTTGAAGTACAGTTAACGTACAGTGTTATATTGGTTTCTGGTATACAATATAGTGATTCAACAATCCTATACACTACTCAGTGTTCACCATGATAAGTGTACTCTTAATCCCCTTCACCTATTTCATCCATCCCCCTAGGGCCTCTCCTTTCTAGTGACCATCAGTTTTTTCTCCGTACTTAAGAATCTGCTTTTTGGGATGCCTGAGTGGCTCAGTTGCTTAAGTGTCTGCCTTTGGCTCAGATCGTGATCTCAGGGGTCCTGTGTTCCCTGCTTCTTGGGGAGCCTGCTTCTCCCTCTGCCCCTCACCCTGCTTGTGCTCTTTCATTCTCTCTTTCTCTTTCTCTCTGACAAATAAATAAAATCTCTTTTTAAAAAAGTATGGTTTTTGTCTGTCTCTTTTTCCTTTGTTCATGTTTTATTTTTTACATTGCACATATGAGCGAAATAATACGTCTTTCTCTGACGTTTCCCTCTTTCTCTGACTTATACCTTCCAGCTCCAACCATGTTGTTGCCAATGGCAAAATTCATTCTTCTTTTATGGCTCAGCACTATTCCATTTATACCACACTGAATAGATGCTCAATATAACTAACCAGAGAAATGCAAATCAAAACCCAATGAGATATTACTTTAACCTGTCAGAATGGTAGAATCAAGTAGACTGGAAATACCAAATGTTGACAAGGATGTAGAGAAAAAGGAGCTCTTGTGCACTGTCGGTGGGAATGCAAACTGGTGCAGCCATTGTGAAGAACAGAACAAAGGTTCCTCAAAAAATTAAAAATAGAACTGCCCTATGATCCAGAAATTCCACTACTGGTTATTTATTTACCTAAAGAAAACAAAACCAGTAATTCAAAAAAATATATACACCCTATATTTATTGCACCATTATTTGTAATAACCAAGATACGGAAGCAGCCCAAGTGTCCATCCACACATGAATGGAAAAACAAGATATGGTTTTATATCTTCAGGAGCCGGCAACAGTGCTTGGACACAGTAGACACCCAGCCAATTCCTGCTGAGTGAACAAATAGGTGAACTAGGGAATCAGTTACAGCAGTACTTAATGACATTAAGTGGACGCTTGTATTACCAAGTTGTAGGATGCAACCCCACCTGGAGAATGAGGAAGGGAAAAGAGGAGGAGGACATTGGAGGGGTCCTGGATATAAGATAGTGGAGACAAGAGGTGAGGTTTTGAGCAGGCTCCAAAAGGAATGATCAGTTTTATGGATGTTCTTCTATTGGACGCACTGTGGCGATTGCTTAAATAAATAAATAAAATAAAAATAAAAAATAAACCCTACAGTGATATTCTACATTTTTCTTTGACATTCTTTGAAGTCATATTTGACTTTGAAGGCTTAGAGGTCATATTAGAATTTCATTTAAGCACATCAGCAAGTAGAGATGATCCTGAAGGCACTCCAGATATATTTGGAGTATGTTAACTTACTAGCAGCTCGTGACACTGTAACTTCATTGGAGAAGAAGATAAAATGAACGAGGAGAGGGAAGAGGGAATGTCCAATATACACTGACTCACTGAACTGCTATGGAGGGAAGTGGGGCAGGGCTGAAATGGAAGGAGAGGCCTGCCCTGCTCATCCTCACGGGTGGAGGCCTGTGGGGTCACAGAAGGACACAAAGGGACCCCAAGAGACATGTAAAGACTGCAGATCACAGTCAACAGTCACCCTATGACACTGGTGAAGTGAGCTGGCACCCATGGAAGTACAGGGAAGAATTTGTGATTGGGAAGAACAGAATGACGTTAAAATTAGGTTGATTAAGTCACAGATATCAGATTTTCCATTCTTTTACAATTGCAGACCCACCTGGGAATTATCCCAAACTGAAAATTGCATGACGTGAGTTGAGTGGTAGCCCCCTTTTCATTCGGAAAAGAAGCTGCATTCTCCAGAATCTGTGAATGCAAACTTACTTGGAAATGGGGACTTGCAGATATAATTTAGTATCTTGAGATGAGTTCACCCTGGATTACTTGGGTGGACCCTAAATCCAATGACAAGTGTGCTTAAAGAGACAGAAGAGGAGGTGACACAGACACAGAGGAAAAGCAGAGGAAGACAAAAGCAAAGATGGGTGTGAGGATCTACAAGGAACAGCTGGAGCCACCAGCGGGTAGAAAAGGAAAGGAAGGATTCTCCTAGAGCCTTCGGAGGGGCCATATCTCTGCCAAAACCCGGATATGGAACTTGTGGCTTTCACACGTCCTCCACATGAGAAAATGAATGTCTGTCACTTTAAGTCACCAAATCTGGGGTAATTTGTAAGGGCAGCCCTAGGAAAGGAATACACCTCATAAGAACAAACACCAACAGGTTCCAAAATGTAGGCTAGTAGAGCTTTCAAGACATTGAGTAATACCATCTGTATCAGGGTTCAACCAGTCCCATAGGAGATGAGTTGGAAGGAACTGGCTTGTGCAATCGTAGGGGCTGGCCAGAACAGTCTGAAATGTGGAGGGCAGGCTGGAGCCCTTGGCACACGTGGACACGGCTGTCCTCAGGTTGACTTCTTCTTCCTCCGCTCATCTCTTAAGGCCTTTCAACTGAGCAATCAGGCCAACTCAGATTACCTAGGACAATACTCCTTACTTAACATCAGCTGACTTTAGACTTTTATCACATTTACAAAATGCCCTCAGAGCATCACCTAGGCTGGCGTTTGGTTGAATAACGGGATGATAGCCTCTCCACATTGATACATAGACAAAACCACCAGTCCCTGAGCTACTAATTCATGGGCCGCTATGCTGAAAGTGTGCACCCTCAAGCTGGTCCCACATTTCTTAGTACAGAAGTGACTGCTCCCACCACCAGTTCTGACCATGACCTTGTCACTCATCAGCTGCATAACAGCAGACCTAGAATCTGATCCAGAGCAAAACAGAGTTCAGGATAGAGACGGTGTGTCAAGAAACATCTGACAAAGCTATGAATTGAAAAGTGAAGGTAGAAATGATCTTCTGGTTCTTTGCACCTCCCACTAGAGCAGACTTTTCAACTGAAAAAAGGAAAAGATCATTTTTCCACTCTCACTTCCACCTCATGGGGAAAACAGTCTTCTGTGACTGATACCCTGGATCCGTGGACAACATAACATTTTTATTTTCAGAGCTAAAAATAAAAAGGTGTTGCCAGGAGGAAGGGGTCAGGCAGAGTCGACTCCTGCCAGGGTTCTCTGTGTAAAATTTAGACAAGAGGTTGCATTTTGGCAGCCATTAGGCTGGTGACGAGAGCCAAACCAGCGAGGAAGGCAGAGCCCAAGACTGGAGACAGCCAGGCCCCAAATGGTGTCTCTGAGTGGCCAGAGCAGTGACCCCCCCACTGCCTACCCCCCAGGCCTCTGCTTATATGGGAAAAAACACTGAGATCTCGTGGGGACACACCAATTTCTATGAGTTTCCTCTTATTTGCAGAAAAAGAAATGTGACTGATGAGACAAAAACAATATTTACCACAAGGTCTGTCCTGCTTGTCTCAGCAGGTTATTATGTGAATTAAAGGAGCTAATGCATCTATAAACAAGACAATAAAATAAGGCCTTTTGTTACAGTGCTCGGCACGAGACAGCTGCCCAAGAAAGGTGTGCTTATTTGTCCTCAATGATGCCATAACACGCATGAAGCAAAGAGCTTACTTGTGAGGTTAGCTTGTCTTTTCCTTATATGAGAGTAAATTTTTAAAAAGCATACCAAATCAAAATATTTAGATTTTTTGATTCGGGGAAACAATAGTAAATTTTATTTTTCACAAAGAGGAGAGATTATTATAGATTGTGAATTTCCAATTTGCATCTAAATGTACATTTCCACGTAATGGCAGACTTTGAAAGATTTTGCAAGTCGAGGGGATATATTCACAAGGCTACGCTAGCCCATCTAACTTGAAAAAGGCAAAAGTTCCTTATACCAGCTCATTTGTTGCCTCACTTTATGTGGACCAGAAGGAAGTTATGGATCTATGCACGAGATATAGAAACAAATTATGTTATGCTCCTAGAGAACCTTGGAAGGTCATCAAAGATCATCTCTTGGCATCGGGCCAGCCAAAATTTAAACCACACTTGGGAGATGAGTGCTTGCCTGACCCGTCATGCCACCTGCTCCCCATTAATCAGGATGACATCTGGAGTCAAACATGCCCTCTTAAGTTCTGGAACACATTCTGATGCACGATGACGGCATTTTTCCTTGGATCATGAAAGTGAACTCTATTTAGTCAAGTTGCAATAGCACATAATGACTCCATGTCAACTTCGGAAAATTGTCCCCATTCTCTGTAACACCATTATAAAGGGAGAAGGCAAAACAGGTGAAGAGGCTTAAGAAGAAGACTGAACTTCCACTCATAAAATAAATAAGTCATAGGGATGTAATATACAGCACAAAGACTAGAGTTAATATTGTAACAACTTTGTGTGGTGCGATGATAACTAGACTTATTTTGGGAATCATTTCACAGTATGATAAAATATTGAATCACTATGATGGGTGCCTGAAAATAATAGGATATTGTATGTCCATTAGACTTGGTTAAAAAATAAAATAAATAAAACATCTCAAAACCCCTTCCCCAAACCTTTACTGGTTTGTAAAGAATTATTTGCCATAATAAGCAAATTCTTTCACTTCACCACTTCTAGAAATATCAACATTAACTGGAGAGAGTTGTCATAGTGGTTAAGCACAGAGACTGCTCCTCAATTGAATGTTCAACTTCATCCCAGAGCTGTCTGGTCTTTTGCAAGTTACTTACCTTCTCTCTGTCAGAATTTCCTCTTCTGTCAAAGAGGATATTAATCATGTTTTTTTTTTTTTTTTTTACTCTATGTATTTTATGACGTTTTCACATCATGAGGTCCTTGCTGATCAGGGCAGTGACTGCTCCTTCCAGGGCTAGCTAATTCCTAGAGTTAACAAGCAACTTGCTTTAAATCATGTCTTCCATATGCAAACAGACCAGTCCAAAGCCCATATTCCCAAGCACTTCCTTATCTGATCCTTCACACCAAGCCAGTTCCCCCTTCCCCAAGCCCCGTATCACCCAAGGGCTAGTCCTCCACAACTGGAGACCACATCTATAGAACGAAGCCCACAAGAATTATTCAAGGCATCCAATCCTAAATCTGTTTAATCTTGACTACACTCCCTTCCCCATTCCTTCTTATTCTCATAGAAACCACACTAAAGGCTCTGGGACTTGCTTTCTCCTTCACACCCTGCCTCTTGATGCTGATACTTCTCTATGTGGCCCTATGTGGTGTGACACGACTCTCCTCTTAGAAACTGGGGGTATGAAACTTCTTTCAGTGGCATCCATCTCTCTGTTTTCACTTGGTCACCTCTATAAATGAAGCCCTGAGTACAAATGAAACAGGGTGATATTAAAGGTTCCCACCTCTAAGGCCATATGAACATCAAGCAACTGAATGCCTATAAAGCATGCAGAACAACGCCGGTGCTTTGTATGGCCATTGTGGGTTAGCTGTTACTAACCAGGCCCTCGTTGCTCCCTGTATTTGATGAAAGCCTCGCATGGTTCCCCAACACCCGTTGCCCTGAAAAGGTTCTTCTCATTCCCTGTCTTATTTATGATTAGAGCCTGCCTGCCTCCAACACCATGACTTGCTGCCCTGTCCTCCTTAAAACATACCTCTTCTTTCTTTCTGATTTCCCAGACTCCTGAAAGTGTACTGTCTTGTAGACCAAGACCAAGAGTACACATTTCTTCCCAAGACATTCCAGGCTAGCCCAGGAACCCATCTTCTCCCCTGCCCAGTGCACACACCTGTCCCAAGGTACCCTGATGATTCAGCCATGCACCTCTCCAGGATATCCACAAAGGTATGGAATATATTACTCCCCACAGCAACATTTTGAACGTAACAGCTACTAATAATACCTATTAGTTTCCTATGAGCCAGTGTTTTTGTCCCTTTCATTTAAATCTTATTCCTTAGTAAAACTCTTGAATACAGGTATCATTTTACAAGCAAGAAAACCATTGCACAGAGAATGTAAGTAATCTACCCAAGGTATTGACCACTGAGGGGCCATACCAGATTTCGAATATGTATCTACATGACTCCTCTCCCCTTATCACATCACTTGTGCAAGCTGCTTTTAATATTCTTGGGGTACTGTTTACCATTATTGTTATACACATTGTTGTTCTTACCATTACTGTTGACTCTATATTATTGACCAAAGTCAAGGAAGTTCTTATCTCTCCAGTTATACTTCCCACTTACGAAGATTCAGACTTCTAGCATAAGCAACCAAGGCCAGTTCCATTTAGAACACTAGCAAGCCAGTGTTCTTGTCAACCTTGCTTCCATAATTTACTTCTTCTCTAGCTTGTACTGTTTATTGTAAAATCATTCATGCTTAAATACCATTTTTTTTCTCTGATAGAGTAATCTTGGAAACAATATAGCAACAGATCTCCATGTTTGAAACCAGGCTGAGGACTATTTGTTAGCCATTTCCCAAGAGGAAGAAAATCTTTCCATACTACCATAATATTTTCCAGTTAATTATCCAGTTCAATGATCAATTATCAATTGGTGAATATCAAATTATCCAATTAATTGCAGAAATTTGTGTGGTCTGATTTATTAATTGGATTCTCTAAGTAAAGCTATTAAATTCTATGGGTTCTCTAGGCATTGTTTATTCATTTTGTATGAATTATTTTATAATTTTAAATAATTATTTTATAATAATACTTTATTTTATTTTATAATAAATTATTTTATTTTATAACAATAAGACTTACTGTAAGTTGCTTAAAGCGTTTTCACATATGGCCAGGGTTGGAGTTTGAAACTTTATTGAAGCGATTTATTTCATTTAGAAAATTACCCTATTCCATAGGAGCATTTGGGACCTCTGACCCAAAACAAAACCATTGAGTACACGAATAAGCAGTTAAAATTCTAAGATAAGCCATAAAGAGTCACTATGGTTAGAAAGCTCACAGAACTCTGATACAGGGATTTCTTTAATCTATTTTTTCCAAGAAAATAAACCAAGGCTCAGAGATGTTGATGCATTACAAAGTTTATGACCAAGATGATGGGTAGTGTTGTCTTTAAATACAAACAACACACTGTTAATACTACTTAGCAGAAACAATGCTTCAACAGCAACATTCACCCAACTGTATGGCCTTCAACATGCCGGGTGCTGTACCAAGTCTTGGGGTTAGTGAGAGAAGAGATGCATCGCTTCCTTGAAAGGATTACCGTCTCATGGGTGAGACAGGCATGCAAAAGCTCAGAAGGTGATAATGATATATATGCCAGAGGGACCACTGGGGTGCCTGCCATGGGAGTATAGGCAGGGACCTCACTCCATGTGAGGGGCTGAAAGCCATCAGCAGGGTAGTTATAACCCACTAAAAGGTCTACATGAATGTGTCTACAGACTCTTGAGGGACAGATGATGCGTTTTCCTTTTCACCTATGTAAAATTCCAGCCCTGCACGCTGTCAGTCGTGCCTCTCCAGCACTCTCTCTTGCCTGCATCTTGCCACACTGACCCAAACGTCCTGCCTAGGCTTTCTTAAGCACATTCTCTCACATCTGCCCTCCTCCTTACACTCTCCTCTTACTCCATCTTGGTCTTGCCTAGAGGCCAGGCATCAACCCCCACAGGAACAAGTGGGTCTCTGGAGACTCTTGGTCCAGGAAATCATCTCTAGCTCTGCCAAGACCATGTATGGGCGCCCTTGTCTCTCTTCTTCCTTATCTCCTCAGTGACCCTGCCCTCTCTTTCCTGCCCCAGCCCTCAGGAATGGCTTTAGGGACCACTCTGCTGTGCCCAGGACAAATTGATCCTAAGCATTCAACAAGTGGGAGTAACAGCAGCTTTTTATAATTTGTACTAAAATTCCGTTTCCACTTAAACAATTACACAAACAAAATGGCAAGTCCCTTCAACTCCATAATTCTTTGTCTAAAATGCACATTGCTGGGGAGTACGCCTGGGTGGCTCAGTTAGTTAAACCTCCCACTCTTGATTTCAGCTCAGGTCATGTTCTTAGGGTCATGAGATTGAGCCCCATGTCCAGCCCCATGTTGGGCTCAGCTCTGAGTGTAGAGCCCACCTAAGATTCTCTCTCTTTTCCTCTCACTCTGTCCCTTTCCACCCCCTGAATCAATCAATAAAATGCCCATTGCCAGGGAATGTGGTTTAATCACATCTGTAAGCTACAAGATGCTAAAATTCCCAAGTTCCCAAGTATGGGAAGATCTCTCGGGTGATTTTCAGTGTATTCAAGAGTATGTTCAGGTTTTTTATGTCTCTAATATACTTTGTGCTATATTAAGTATAGCATATGTACAAGGCATTCAGATATTAACCAACCTTTTCGTATGATGGCAGTAATGATTATGAAGTGAAACAAAATGTACTTGTCAACTGTGAAGCAGCGTACAAATGTGAGGGGCCACGAGCACCTGCACTCTGCCAGGCCTGGGACGCTGCTGATGCCCCCCTGTCTCTGGGGGCATTCCAGACTGCTCTCCCTCCTCTCCAGACCTAGCCTAACCTATATGAACACCCGGCCGTGACCAAGAAACACACCCACTCCCCGCCAACCCAAAAATGGCTCCAACTTCAGCAACAAACAATTAATACAAACACCAAGGCCACTGTACGCTGGGCACCATCCCCTTCTTCTCCGGCTTGATGACTGCTTATGTCTGGGTCTTCCCAGCAACCCCTCACCCACCACCACTGGTAAGCTTGGAGATGCTTCCAGCGTAATGGGAGGTGTAGGGGGCTCCACGACATTCATCATCATCACCGTCGTCGTCGTCAAGGGCTAGCACACTGAGAAGTAGTTCGGGTCCCTTGGGAGGAACTTGCTTTCCAGCCAATCGCCGAAGCCAACTCCAGACTCTGCCTCTTCCCGGCTGCGTGAACTTGAACATGTGAACTAGCTTGTCCTGATGCCTCGTCTGAAAAATTCAACTATAACTAAACTTCCTTTGTAAGATTTTTTTGTGAACTCAAAGTGGGCTAACAATTTTCCGGATTAGAAAAGTACCTAGCAATGCAGAAAGAACTCTCTGCATTTTATTATCATTATTATTTATTAGCAGTGACGTCATTCTGTTGCTTTTCAGGAAACTAATTCAAATTAGTTTAGGCAAAAAGGGACCATTCTGGCTTCAGGAGTACACAAAGAGGCGCTTGACAGGCCGCAAGGACTCTCTTTGTCCTTTATCTCTGTTCCTTTCTCTGACCAGGCCAGTTCTCTTCACAGGAGGCATGGAATGAGAGCGACACTCCCCCCGCGCTCCTGGGCTGGTCCGGCCAACCCCCTGGACAGGACCTGGGACTTGACGAAGGGGAGAGCTCTCACTCCAACCTGCGAGAAAGGAGCTCCGTGGAACAGGGGCCCTCTTGCACACAGGTGGAGGGCTCATCTGTTACCACGCTTGTGCCGGCTTCCACAGAAGCATTTCCACAGAGTACAACACCTTCCCTCAGGGAACACCTCTCTCTCTCTTTCATTCATCCTCGCATCTGGTTAAACATTTGATCACACATCGGTAAGGTTCCAGGTGCTGTGCTTCCGGGTGGAATCAGAGAAGAAAAAGACACAGCTTCTCAAGACTCGAGAGTTCTTTTGTCCTTCTAGCCCTCTTTTTGGCCAGAACAAATCCATTGGTTGATAAAAAGAAATCGCTTCTGCCGAGAGATTGATGCCTGGCCGGGCTCCCTCTGCCACAACGGAGACGGCGGTTGTGGCTCTCCAGAGGCCACCTTGTCCGGAAGACAGGGACCTCCAAAGGCCCAGGAGCTGCTGCCTCCACTTACGGGTAACATGGGACAGAATTCAGTGAATCCCTCCGCTGTGACGATGGGGCAAGGGCTGGTATAATCTCACCGGGAATGGGTGTCCAGAATGTGGACAACAGCAATGGACCAAAACACGGAGCACAGCTCTAGAACACAGGAACAGCCTGAGAGCAACGTGGGAGAGGCCTGCAAAGCCAGCGTGAGGCCGACCCCTGCTCCCTTCCACAGCGTGCCCCGACTTCATTCTGGGCTGTGTCCTGCCCCTAGCTCAGCCTTCTCCCATCTATTTATCACTCCAGTGAACATTTCCTGAGGGCCCCTGCTACAGACTGAAGGTTTGTGTCTCACAAAATTCACTCGTCGAAGCCCTCATCCCCCATGGAATGGCATTTGGTGGGAGGTAGCTTCAAGAAGGGATTAGGTCAGGAGACCTCCATTCTCGTGACAGGGTTGGTGCCCTTGTAGGAAGAGATACGGGAGAAATGGTCTCTCTCAGCCACAAAAGAACACAGCATGAAGGCTGCCATCCCCCCAAACAGGAACTGACCTAGCATCCTGATCACAGACTTCCCTCCACAATTGTGGGAAATACATCTCTGTTGCTGAAGCCTCTAGCATGTGGCACTTGTCATAGCAGCCCAGCTGACTAGGACGTGTCCCCTAGTGCCGAGGCTGCAGTGGGTTCTGGGGGTAGAAAGAGAAGTAAGAGCAATCTCTGCCCCAGAGGAGCATAGACCCCTGCCCTCAGCAGGAGCTTATACACCGTGTGTGCACACCTAGGGGCGTCACCGAGTGTTGAGGGAATGGGACCCAGAAGGAGACCCTAACTCTGCCTCTGGGACTCAGGGGCCAATGAAAGATTGTGTGAAATTCTGCAGAGTGGCTCTTGTGCCCCCAAATATTACCCAAGTGCAATTTTTACTCTAAATAGTATTTATATCATAATATTACAAATTTTAAAAGTTAATTCTCCTTTAGTTTCTAACCCAACTTCCAAATCTTATTCTACAACCATGAATAGCACAGCTTTGACAATTTACTGAGATTACTGAGCTCAAACTTATTTATAAGTGTGAAATCTTCACTTTTTCAAGTGCTACAATTTAATAAACACAGTCTCCTTGAGTACTTCAATAGCTCCTATAAATCTAATAAACTTACAAATGTAGTGATTCTTCAGGTGTCCTAAATGTATATCGTTGTAGTAAGACTTCAGTGTAAAACAGCAAGCCAAAGTGAACAAGTCAGTAATACATTTTTAATAGAATCATAAAGTTAAGTTAATCTGTTGCTTCAAAACACCAATTTTTTTAAACATACCAAATCCTAGAAATGTCAAACATACATGTTTTATTTGCCAACACTCAACTATAAATACCGCATGGTTGGTGGATTCCATCCCCTTAACTATTTCTGTGTCTCCTACACAGCTTTCTCAGAACTAAAAGATGCTCACCCACCAAGAAGGCAATCTAATAATTTTGGGGGTAACTCTTCTGCTTGCTGAGAGTAGCAAAGGAGATGTGAGCTGAGCCTAAACTCAGAGGCCTCACACATTCCAGGCCCTTCTTTCTATGACCTTGACTCTGTCTGTCAGACAAAGAAGGACTCGATGGCTCACAGAAAGGGTGTTCAGGAAGCCCATGTTCTCGGACCTACATTGGACTCATCCCCTTACCTAATTATTTCAATCGTTCATGAAAATTCTATGACTATCAATCAGGATGCTACATCACCTAATCAGAATTTGTGTCTGATTTCCTAATTGGTTAAGATAGAGTAACAAACACTAAGGAGGTTTTGTGGATGGAGAGGCACCGGGCCTGCGATTAGAGGAACCTCCTCACAGCGTCGTTCTGTGCCTTGTGCCTTCTTGCTGTCTGTATGCCATCCTGGGCCCCACTGTGGTGGCCCCGAGTGATGCTGGAGGTTGTTGGGCACATCTCCTCCCTGTCCTGTGTCCAGTGATATCACATTGGTAACTTGAAATCAGCCATAGTGTGGGTGTTTACTCCATGAAAATAGGCAGATGCTCCAAACAATAGACTTCAGGAAGCTAGTTGTTGAACACTTCCAGCACACAGTAGGCTCCCCTCTATCCATACCTTAGCATTCCGTGGTTTCAGTCCCCCACAGTCAACCACAGTCTGGAAGCAGACGACCCTCCTGTGATATATGGTAGCCTAACACTATGTCACAGTGTGTGTCATCCACTTCACCTCTTCTCACCATGTAGACCTTTTATCATCTATCATCATCACAAGAAGGGTGAATACTCTACAATAAGACCGCATTCGCGTAACTTGTATTACACTATACTGCTACAATTGTTCTATTTTTTTAAAAAAGATTTTATTTATTTATTTGACAGATGGTGTCAGGGGGAGCAGAAGCAGGGGGAGCTCCAGAGGGGGAGAGAGAAGCAGACTCCCTATTGAGCAGGGAGCCCGATGCGGGACTCAATCCCAGGATGCCGGGAATCATGACCTGAGCTAAAGGCAGCCAGTTAACTGACTGAGCCACCTGGGCTCCCCAATGATTGTTTTATTTTGTTATTAATTAACATTGTTAATCTTTTACAATGCCTGGTTTATAAATTAAATTTTTATCATGGGCATCTATGTATAAGAAAAAAATAGTATATCTAGGGTTCAGTATCATCCATGGTTTCAAGCACATGCTGGGAGTTTTGGAACATGTCCCCCATGGGTAAGAGGGCTACTGTATGGTTGGTGGTACCCTGATCAGGCTTGCAAATGCTGGTCAAGCTCTGTATTCCAGGTCAAGTGGTTGATTATTTACTTCTTCCAACCAAGTTTGGTCTATGCAAAGTTAGAGTATTCCTGGACTTTCTACTACTTTCCTTAATAAAAAAACACTAAACTAGGGGCATCTGGGTGGCTCAGTGGGTTAAAGCCTCTGCCTTCGGCTCAGGTCATGATCCCAGGGTCCTGGGATCGAGCCTTGCATCGGCCTCTCTGCTTTGCGGAGAGCCTGCTTCCTCCTCGCTCTCTGCCCGCCTCTCTGCCTACTTGTGATCTCTGTCTGTCAAATAAGTAAATAAAATCTTTTTTTTTTAATTTTTTATTATTTTTTTATTTGACAGACGGAGATCACAAGCAGACAGAGAGGCAGGCAGAGAGAGAGAGGGAAGCAGGCTCCCGGCTGAGCAGAGAGCCTGATGTGGGGCTCGATCCCAGGACCCTGGAATCATGACCTGAGCCGAAGGCAGAGGCTTTAACCCACTGAGCCACCCAGGTGCCCCGTAAATAAAATCTTTTTTAAAAAACCCACTAAACTAATGAAGGATAAACTCAGTCACATTAAGGTATCAGTAACAGGTGTTTACAGGCAAGCTGAGAGAGGAAGATTCTTCCAAAGCACAGTGGCAACATAACTATATTTTTTTTTATGTGCCACTCTTTGAGGACTCCTTTCTTCTTGTCTTTGTCTTGAAACCTAACTTTCCATGGCATTTTCTCTAGTACCTTTTTGGTTTTCTCGTTGATCATAATCTTAAGAATCAATATGTAAACCTATTACTGCCTTTTAAAAAAGGCCACCTTCAAAATTAAGGAAAAGGCATCTTTGTAAAATCACTTTCCAGACACACCTACTGTTCATATTTGGTTTCTTTACCTAACTCTATTTTCTAGCCATACATATTTTGACATAGCATTTAAGTTCTAGACACAGTTACGATGCTTCCCACCTAAGACTCCTCCAGCCTAAGTGGACATACCTTAGTGTCAGTTAGCCAAAGTGATCTGAGCTCTCTGGCTACCAGATTTCAGATAGCCTGTTCTTAGACAGACTAAAGACCTATAAGCTGTGGTCTGACTTACTTGAAAAGACAAGCTGAGCCAATTAGTCTAGGGATTTGAAATTGGGAGATCAAGAGCTACAGCCAGTGAGTGAAGCGGAGATGAACAGATATGAGATGTAATAGAAGCTAATAAAAACACTTTGGGTGATGTGCACACTGAAGTCCTAAGACAACAAAAGCCATCTGTAAGGAGAGGAGGTTGGCATGATAGAGAAATAGAACAGGCATACAAGGAGAAGGCTCAAGAGGAGAATCCAGTAGCATACGAAAGGAAACCTACCTTCAGTGATCTTGCAGATTCAGTTTCCAAGAGATCTATCTGTCCTTGATTCCTGGGTTTTGATCCTCTTGAGGTTTCTGGAACATACTTAAAGTCCCTTTTATCTGAGTTAGGTCAATGATACTGGCAACCAAAGACACCAGACTCAAACAGTTTAAATTTTATTTGACATTTTTGTATTGACTATTCTAAAATATTTCTTCAAGTTATTACATATGCTTTAAATACATAGTTTTTAATGGCTCAATCACTTTTCATAGTATGGATACATTGTATAAGAAACCTGAGTGACAAGGAAGTTGACTGTTGACGCTATTAAAATCATTCCATAGCTGCTGTGAAAACCAAGCTGTGGCTGCCCAAATGATTTTGTAAGAGTTCCAATATTCTTTTAAGAATCGTTTTACCTTCTGGGGTGGCAACACACATGTACATACCAGCTTAGTTTGTAGACTTTAGCATGGAGAAATCTAGCCTGCCTCTGAAAATCCCTTGAATACCGTTTTCCTAACTGAACTCATTACACATGTTTCTGTAAGGGCACAGTGGGTGTTTTCAGATTCCCCATGCTATTGTAACACAGAATAATGCAGACATAGCCCCACTCTAATCTGGTCTTAGTCATGGGACAAGAAATTCTGGAATAAAGACCTTTGTGAAGACCAGATGAAGATAAGCATGTTAGGCATGCAGAAACAACACATGCAACTGAACCCTATATATACATTTTCTTTTTAATAGAAAGACTGAAAGAATATAATAGGACACAATTGTCTTTTACAAGAAGAACTGAAATGGTATCAGCTTATAAATTGACATAGATACAGAATAAAGAAGTTGGGCAAGCTGTGAAGAATCCAGGCTCTCTCCTCTGTTTCAAAATATAATAATTGCTGCTCTTTGTACATTTGGAAATTATTTGGGAAAAGAAAGTTTATCACCTTTCTTCACACAAGTTTTATCCACATGGTAACTTCCCAAATCTTCTGTAGCTCTCCTTTCTCAACATAATAGGACAGTTTGTCTTTCTAGCTCTGAACCCCTAACCTCACATCAATCATCCCACATAATGACACCAAGATTACCAAATACATACAAAAGAGAAAACCCTCAGGTATAATTTAAAAAACAAGGGCATGTCTGAATGTGAAGTAACCTTCCTATGAGTGCTTTGCCTTTTCGTTTTTCGGGGAATGGATGGTGCTATGATGTAGCTAGACCACCGATAAGGTAAGAGATGTCAAGTTTTCGTGTTTATCTAGTATTGTTTAGAAATCATCGTGAATCCACATAATTCAAAGGTCAGTTCTGAGAAAATGTGAGATACAATGTTTAAAGGCATTTAAGTATATTTTAATAAAGCAATTTACAAATAAAATTATCTCCTTTTGTTGGAAGCTCAAGGAAGGAAAAGTTTCAAGTGAACAGAACAGACTGGAGTCACACAGACTTGGGTTCAGATCCTTTCTCCCTGACCCTGAGTAAGTTCCTCACTGCTCTGCATTTTGGTCTCCTCATCTGTAATATGGTATTCCTGACACATTATGTATTTTATCTAGGTTAAATGTGTCCTTTCTACTATTTTGCTAGTTCTATTTGGCCTTCATATTTTTGGCCAGCACAGCGTTTAATAAATAATTTCAACATTTAAAAAAAATTGTCAGCGCTTAAAAGTTGGAAGATTTCAGTTACAGTCCAGAATTCTGGCTTCTCTTGACAACTGGAAGACCTGAGAACGCATGATCCATATTCTCAAATGGCCAGTGGTCGACCCATACCTCGGGTTGGGAAGCAGGCACGCCTCTTTAAATGGGTTGCGCTGGCTTCACTTCACCACAATGTTCATCCAACCTACTTCTCTCACTTACATTTAGTACCTGAGATGCATCTTGGAAATGAAGTAACGTTTCAGGCGGAAGAGTAGGCCGGTGGGTGTTTTTCTGCCATAAAGCAGGCCTTCATAAGAGGGGTATTGACGCTGTCTAATAACACAAAATGTTGCTAGGATGATAAAATTACAGCCCTTTTAAAAACTATTCACTCTAATGTCCTGAATCTCCATGCCAGGCCACAGATTAGATCAGTGTGTACACAATGCTTTTTCTTCAACAAAATCATAGTCTGCCTGGAATGAGAGGAGCCTTCATGATGATTGGGTTGAGGATTCATGCATTGCTTGAACCCCCCCAACAATATCCTTGCTGGAAATTTCCAACAACCTGCAACCAGCTTGGAGGGTCTCATCACCTCCAAAGGCAGCTATTCTGACTCATGAGACCCTCCTCCTAAATTGAACAGAAATCTGATGCCCCTATTATTACACCAAAGCTGTAAAGCAGTAGAATCTGCAAAGTACAATCACAAATAAACTCTCATTAATTCTCTGCAGGACTGGGTTATTATTGGTTTTATTGCTTCTTTATAAAGGAAGAAACTGAGGCTCAGAGAAGTTACATGGTTTAGCCAAAGTCACAGAATTGCTAAGTAGTGGCAAAAGGTGGTCTCCTGTTTCAAATGTCAATATTCTTTCCACAGAACCATTGGTCTAAGGTCTAGCCTATGAAATAATACTGTACATCTGATTTCTCTTTTCTGTAATACACTTTCATATATTTGAACACAGATATGATGTCTACCACTGTTTCTAGGGAAATAGCCCCCTTTCCTTCAATCAAGATTCATTTGACAAGGTTTCTACAGTCCTCCTCATTCTCATTTCTCTGTGTCCACTGTATGTGTCCATTTGACCTGGCTGAGGGATGCCCAGATAAGCTGGTAGAACATTATTTCTGAGGGGATGTGAAAGTGTTTCTAGAAGACATGAGCATTTGAACTGGTAGTCTGAGTAGAGAAGATGACCTCACCAATCTGGATGGGCGTCATCCAATCTTTTCAGGGCCTGAAGAGAATAAAAACAGGGGAAGGTCGAATTTGCTTTCTGTAGACATTCATTTTCTCTTGTCCTCAGACATTCGTGCTCTTGGTTCTCAAGCCCTTGGTCTAATGCCTGGACTTACCCCATGGATCTCCTGCTCCAGAGGCTCTCAGACTCAGAATTAATTACACCAGTGGTTTTCCTGATTCTCTAGTTTCTCAACTGCAGATAGTAAAACTTTTCAGTCTCCATAATGCAATCAGCCAATTCCTGTAATAAATAAATATCCATATCCATCCTATTGGTTCGGTTTCTCTAGAGAAATCCAACCAATACAACAGTTAATGTTCAGATCTAAATATAATACTCAGGAGTATTGTATTTAGCACAAAGGAGAGCAGACCTATCTTCTTCATCTCTCTGAGTATCATACATCTGGTAATTCAGCCCAAGTGTATCTCAGTGTTTTTTGACTTCCGTATCAGTGTGTTAAATTAAACGTGTAGAGATCATGGGCCCTATTTCATACAGGACAGTCCCAGATTCTGTTTATTGTCCTGAATAAATTATTAATAATGCTCGTTTTTACTCTTAACTGCCCCAATTTGGGTGAATAATGGTATTGTCACCTTACCTATATGAAACGTGGTGGCAGCGACATCTTTCCTATAGATGCTATTGTTTAGGCTTGTCTTCCTGGGATAAAAGTTGGATCCAAGGTAAAAAAAAAAAACTTAAATTTATCCATGACATATTTCATTTCATCAGATCCAACCTATATTAGATGGCATGAATGGTCCCAATTCTTTAGTGCTCTTTCTACCTTTTACCACACAGCTTTGCAGGACCCTTACCTTGGGGGCTTGGTGTCATTCTCTGAGCCTCAGCTTAGCCTTGCTATTTGTTGTGGTCAATAGAATATTATCAGGATATGAGAACAACAGTGTCTTGCAAAGTTTTCCTGTGACCAGGCTCCTGCTTCTGCCATCAACGTGAGGTGGCTGTGTCCAGGGTATCTGTTGGTCCTAAGAGAATGAGAGACACATGGAGCGCAGCTGCCTCAGTCCAAAGACCCCAGCCTCGAGCTGACAAAAAGTGAGTGTTAGTTTAAGCCCCTGAGTTGTGGTGGTTTCTTAATGCCCCTAACCATTTACTGTCCAGGCTTTTGGGGTCTAACTCTCACCCAGTGTATTTGCTATTCCTCCCAGCTAGGAAGCTTTCACCCTAAATTTGAGTATGTACATCCTTCACACCGAGGGTCACTTTTACACTGTTGAATTGTGTACAGTTTAGAATAGAATTCTGTAGCCCTCTAAAAAGAACATTCCAGGTTCATATTGATAATTTAATCCACATTCTTTGGGCAGACCCTTTATTTATAATACATATCAATAACTAACTCTTATTGAACACTTACCATTTGCATGTCTTAAGCATTTTTTTATTATTTTTATTTATTTTTTTAATATTTTTTATTTTTTATAAACATATATTTTATCCCCAGGGGTACAGGTCTGTGAATCACCAGGTTTACACACTTCACAGCACTC
>NC_081571.1:4537282-4553450 GCF_022355385.1 Mustela nigripes
GTGCACATGGAACATTCTCCAGAATGTTCCATGTGCACTAGAGAAGAATGTGTATTCTGTTGCTTTGGGATGAAATATTCTGAATATATCCGTGATGTTCATCTGGTCCAGTGTGTCGTTTAAGGCCTTTATTTCCTTGCTGATCTTTTGCTTGGATGACCTGTCCATTTCAGTGAGGGGAGTGTTAAAGTCCCCTACTATTATTGTATTATTGTTGAAGTGTTTCTTTGATTTTTTTATTAATTGGTTTATATAGTTGGCTGCTCCCACGTTGGGAGCATTTTTAAAAAGGTTTTATTTATTTATTTGAGAGAGAGCACACAAGTAGCGGGGAGGAGTAGAGGGAGAAGGAGAAGCAGACTCCCCGCTGAGCAGGGAGCCTGACTCATCTCTGGGCTCGATTTCAGGACCCCGGGATCATGACCTGAGCAGAAGGCAGACACTTAACTGACTGAGCCATTTGACATGTATCACCTCATTGAATCCTCTACACTCTGAAACGCAGCTACTGTCATCCTGTTTTACAATGAAGACACTGACGAACCCAGGTGTCAAGGAGCACTCCCAAAATCATACTGCTGGGAGTCAAACCTAGATTCCCACCCCAGGGGAGGATTTCAGGGTCCTTACTCATAGGTACCTCCTTCTATAGTCTCTTGGTCTCCAACCCTCCACTTTATGATCAGATCACAATGGGTTTTGGGGAGTTGAGAAATAACATTTCTCAGATCTTAGTGGGATATCACTCAGCTAAAAGTAGTCATCATGAAATAAAATAAAAGAACACAGTGTTTGGAGAAGGCCAGACAGATCTGGGTTGAGATCTGAGCTCCAGCCCTCGCTGCCTGTATAATCTGGGGCCACCTATTTGAGCTCTCTGAGTCCTGGTTTTCTCACCAGGGAAATGAAGACAAAAATGCTGACTTCATGTGGTTTTTGCGAGTGTGCAAAGTCCCTAGCTCAGCCTGAGAAAATGAGGCTAGTGTGACATGCTGATCCTGTGGTCTTTGAGCATGCTTGACTCTGCACTCATGCCCAGACCCCCTTGCTGTAGACTGCGTTTTGAAAGCTCATGCTTTCTCTTGCCACTGCTGAATTTTATTCTGACTATTCAGCTCACTCTTCACTCCAAAAAAGAAAATGTGATCCTCTTTTTGAGCTAGCTGAGTGACTGAAAAACAAAATTTGGAAAGTGAAAAACAACAGCAAGGAAAAAAACATTTCAAGAATTCTAACTATGATGGGAGATGGAAAATTCATTCTCCAATTTTGGAACCCCTGCCACTAGTCAACCCTAAGTTTAGAACTGAACTCACCATTTTGGCATGTGGCACTGTAGAAGTCTGCTATGCTAGATTCTGAGTGGTTGCCTTCCAATCAAATACCAAGAGAGGTAAAGATTACCGTCACAGGGTTAAGTCCTAAAAATCCCAAGATGGCTTACTAGCTGTGGGACCTAGAATGAGCTGTTCAACCCATCTGGACTTGTTTCCTTATCCGTAAGATGGACATCGGACATCACAACAGTGCCACCACATCCAATAGCAGTGAAGATTGATGTGCCAATTACTAGCTGTGGGACCTAGAATGAGCTGTTCAACCCATCTGGACTTGTTTCCTTATCTGTAAGATGGACATCGGACATCACAACAGTGCCACCACATCCAATGGCAGTGAAGATTGATGTGCCAATGCCTAGGGAAAACTCAGCACATAGAAAACTCTCAACAAAAAATAATTGCTAGTAAGATTGTATTAAATTACTATCATTGCTAGTAAGATTGTATTAAATGTGTCTTTGGAATACATTTTTTTAAATCTGTATAAGCATTACCACAGCGACCTAAGGCAATGCTAGAAGACACGTAAGATCGTGGAAATGGAAGGCATTGATCCGTACCCATAACTCGTCCTGGTCAGGTTCCTCAAATTACTCTTCACTTCCTTTCCCCTTCCACCTCCTTTCTCTACCCTTTTCCTCCCTTCTCTTCACTGAAGCAGGAGTCTAACTGGCTGCTGAGGAAGGTCCACAGAGAGTTGATAAACAACAGGATGTTTACATAATATTAAATATCTCTCCCCAAACCCTAATCAAATACAAGGTACAAAACAGTGACTACCATGGAGGAACTGGCAGACACCAGCTTGGCCATTTCATACATATTAGCATCATACAAGTGGATCCAGGTGACCTCTAAGAAGAACACAGCATAATTTCTGGAATTTCCACCTAGAACGCATAGGCAGAGTCTAACCAGGCAAAAACATCAACGAGAACCAAATGAGCATCATCCTACACTAAGAATGCATACTTTTTTTTTATGATTATTACTATGGAGACATAATTAACATATAACATTGTTTTAGTTTAAGGTGTACAACATATTGATTTGATATATGTATATATTGCATCATGATTTCTATGATAAGTTTAGTTCCTGTCTATCACCTCACACCATTAGTTTTGTTTTTTTCTTGTAACAAGAACTTTTAAGATTTACTTCAAGCCTATACTTTTTATCTCTCAAGGACACCATTAGGGGCTGAATTGCATCCCCCCAAATTTCATATTGACATCCTCGCCTTCAGTACCACAAAATGTGACTGGGTTTGAAGACAGGGTCTTCAAAGAGCTAATGGGGCAAAAATGAGATTATTAGGGTGGTTCCTCTTCCAACCTGGCTGGGGTCTTTATAAGAAGAGGAGACTGTCGGGGACTGCCTCCGGCCGGGAAAGTCCCCACCATTACAAGATGGCACTTGGCTCACTGCTAGCAAAATACGCTGCAAGTAAACAACGAACGCTCTGGTGAAGCCCGCCTAAAGGAGGACATAGTCATTGGCTGTTTCACATTTAATCAGCATAGTAACAGGACTCTCATTGGCTCTCCCCATTGCTTGGCCCCTTATTGGTCACCCTGCCGCATATAAGCTAAGGAAGTTGACGAAATAAACAGATGAAGCATTAACACCATACCAGGCTGATTGTCGTTCTTGCGGGCCAAGGGCGACAGGAGACCAGGACACAGACTCATCGGGAGGAAGCATGGGGAGAAGATGACCACCTGTACCCCAAGGGGAAAGGTTTGGGAAGAAACCCACTCTGTCAACACCTTGATTTCAGATTTCTGGCCTCTGAAATTGTGAGGATATACACTGTAGTTCAAAGCCAGCCGGCTGTTGTACTTAGTTACGATGCTAGTAACGAATGGTGCTAGAAAACTAACATGGCCAAGAAAGGGAAAAACTAAGTCTGTTCCAGATGGAAGGAAACTAAGGACACGTGACAGCTCAGTGCAAGATGAGATCCTGATTCTGGATCAGAAAAAGATAAAAAGGAATGCACTTGATATGAGAACAGTGTGTGAGGCTCAGACAGTGTTGCAAGGATGCTGATTTCCTGGTTGGGAAGGCTGTGCCTGGTCAGGTGGGAGAGTGCTCTAGCTTTAGGGAGGAGTACGCCCGGCCAGTGGAAGTATTTAGGGATGATGGGCACCAGGTGGGAACACATATAGGTCTGAAAATAAAGAGAAAGAGAGGGGTGACTGGGTGGCTCAGTCCTTAAGCATTGCCTTCAGCTCAGGTCATGATCCCAGGGTCTTGGGATGGAGCCCCAAGAAAAGCCCCATGTAGTCAGGCTCCCTGCTTGGCAGGAAGCCTGCTTCTCCCTCTCCCACTCCCCCTGCTTGTGTTCCCTCTTTTCCTGTGTCTCTCTGTCAAATAAATAAAATAAAATCTTAAAAAAATAAATAAAAAGAGTGGCAGAGTAAATGTGGTAAAATTGTGGAGGCCAAGAAAAATTAAGGCCATCCCACCTCAGGTTTAGCCTTAGCATGAGGACAGCCATCTTAGCTCTGGCAGCCATCTCGGACCCATGTGCCCAAGAGCTGAACTTTCCTCTACTTTACTTTAATTCTAAGAAACCCCACCCTGCTTTAGTTCCAGAAACCCCCACCCTGATTTAGTAACAGGAAGCCTCACCCTGCTTTAGTTCCAGAGACCCCCATCCTACCTTAGTAAGAGGAACCCATAAATACCCCTGCCTTAGTTAAGCTTGGGGTCCAAGTCCCTACTCCGCTGTGTCGGGTATACTTGGGCCCAAGCTTAAGTTTGTCGAATACACCCTCATGTGATTGCAACGGGGTCAGCTCCTCGGTGGTCTCTCGGACACAAAAACTCGGGTACAACAAAATGCTAACCATGGGGAATGTGGGTCAAGGAAATAGGCACATTCTCTATATTCTTCTCAGAGCTCTTCAAAAGATTTTCATTTTTTTTAAGACTGAAAACATTAGTTTGGGAAACCTTGTGCGCAGCTGCTGGGAATGCACAGTGGCACAACTGCTGTGGAATGTAGTTCCTCTAACAACTCAAATATAGACTTCCAGACCATCCCAGGATTCCACTTCTGGAAATACACCCCGAAGAACCGTAAGCAGAAACTCAAATGGATTTTTGTACACTCACGTTCATTGCAGCGTTATTCACAAGAGCCAAAAGAGGAAAACAACCCAAGTGTCCTCTGATGCCTGAGTGGATCAACAAAATGGGATGTACACAGAACTGAAGAAAATGGGTGTACACAGAACCCTGAGAAGGCAGGCAGGCTGCAATGGACAAATCTTGAGGATATCATGCTAAATGAAATAAATCAGCCACAAAAGCACAAATGTTATATGATTCCTTATATGGGGTTCCTTGAGTCGTCACATTCAGAGACACTGAGGTACCAGAATATACCACCCCAAAATATGCCTCTCTGGCGATGGGACCTTCTGAGCTTAAACTGAGAACCAGCAGATGCAAGGAAAGCTCCAAAAACGGGAGACCAATTTTCCTCCTGTAAAGGAAATTTGCATTTCTAAAGGAAATTTCCATTTGTAAGAAGTATCCACTTTCCCACACAGGGAAGAGGAAAACTGTTAATAAATCTTATCAAAGGAGAAAGGAAAATCTGCATAACAAACCATACTATACAACCCTTCTATACCAGGCTTCCTGGCTACCTTACGTAACTTGCCTCTTCCGGTTTCCCATTGCTTAGTCTACAGTGGGATGGAAGCCCAAGCTCAAACTGATGTGGGAAACAAAGGCAGAATAAAAATTATTAAATTTCCTTACCCACTGATAAGCCCTTGAAAAAGGCTGAGTGACATTCCTCTAGGGACTCAACTGCCTCCCCTTAACACTTTGCTAAGGGCAAGGGGCAATTGTAGCCTGACTGACCCCTACCCCCAACCAGGATCCTATAAGTCTGCTTTAACAATTCCTTTGGAAAGTTTATCTCTAAACCTTCTAAGATACCTGTTGACAGACATTCCCAAGCATATGGCCCACGGATACACATCTAAAAGGTCTCATGAAAAGGTTTTATTACCATTAATGAATAACCTTTTTCCCAACTATAGCTAGCTCCTCAAAGTCCTGGAAACCTTGCTTCCAAAATTCCTTAGAGATTTGCACCATTCTAACCCCCTCCCCAACTTGCAAGCATATAATGGACCACTCCTCACAACCCCGGGGCAGCAGCTCTTTCTGCCCATGGGTCCTGTCCCCTTGCTTTAATAAACCACCATTTTGCACCAAAGATGTCTCAAGAATTCTTTCTGGGTCATCAGCTCTGGACCTCACCCCACCAACCCTCACTTATATTTGAAGACTTCATTAAAACTACCGTTTTGGTTACTCATTGCTGGGGTTTCCCATGTGTCCATGTGTGATACACGTGTTATTAAACTTGTGTTTGTTTTTCTCTTGTTCATCTGTCTTTGACTGGTGTTTCTGTAAGACTGCATTGGAAAATGGGCCATTTCCATTGGAAAATGTAGGAATGAGAGTGGACTTCAACCACCTCCATTTTGAGCTCAAACTTTCTAAATGATTTGGTTCTTCTTTCCAGCTTATTTGTTTTTAAAGATTTTATTTATTTATTTGACAAATAGAGACCACAAGTAGGCAAAGAGGCAGGTAGAGGGGCGGGGTGGGGGGCAGGAGGAGAAGCAGGCTCCCTGCTGAGCAGAGAGCCCAATGTGGGACTGATCCCAGGACTCTGGGATCCTGACCTAAGCCGAAGGCAGTGGCTTAACCCACTGAGCCACCAGGAACCCTCCAGCTTATCTCTCAAATCAAGCAAAGACCTTGTGGGCAAAGTATCCCTAGTGGGAACTGAAACCAGCCCCTCAAGTAATAAGAACTGCCTGAGTCAGCAAGATCCCACCCATGACTGACCCCAAGACCATGATGACTTGGCCTTCATTGCCCACCTGACCATACTCACCAACATTTGTGCACATTTTCCTAACATAAACCTGGAAGTATTTTTGGCTCTTCGGAGACAGTTTTGAGATAATTAGTCTACAGTTGTCCCAGTGTTGTCCTCACTGAAATAAATCCCTTGTGTCTTTGGTTTTGGATTTTGTCAGCAGTAAGTGGCCGTGCCTGATCTGTTGGTGCTCCTGAAACAGCCAGATGCTCCTGCACCCTTGGGTCCCAGCTACAGGAGGGTAGTAGAAAAAAGGAAATTTCTCCTCTTACAAAACTAAGTAGAGTATTACCAGGAGCTGGAAGAAGAGGACGATGTAGAGTTGTTATCTAATGAGTACAGAATTTCAGTTCTGCAAGATGAAAAGTGTTTTGGAGACTGATTGCACAACCTTGCGGATGTTCTTAACAATATTGAACATACAAATAATTAAGTTAGTAAAATTTTATGTTATGTGTATTTTAGCAGGTTCAACTCAACTCATGATTCTAGAGACCTAGGATAGAGTCCAGTATTGGGCTCCCTGCTCAATGGGGAGTCTGCTTCTCCCTCCTACCCTCTCCCCCTCATGCTCTCTTTCTCTCTCAAATAAATACATAAAACCATTAAAAAATAAATAAAATAAAATGTTTTAAAATATATCTTGAATTTCTTTGACTTCAGCCACAGCAACTTCTTGCTAGACATGTCTCCAAAGGCAAGGGAAACAAAAGCAAAAAATGAACTATTGGGACTTCATCAAGATGAAAAGACTTCTGCACAGCAAAGGAAACAGTCAACAAAACTAAAAGGCAACTTATGGAATGGGAGATGATATCTGAAAATTAATTTGGCTACACACTTTTTATTTTTCATAATGCCCATATGCAAGAATCCTTTTTTTTTAAATTAACATATAATCTATTATTTGTTTCAGGGGTACAGATCTGTGAATCATCAGTCCTACACAATTCACAACACTCACCATAGCACATACCCTCCCCAATATCCATCACCCAGCTACCTCATCCCTCTCGCCCCTTCCCCTCCAGCAACCCTCAGTTTGTTTCCTGAGATTAAGAGTCTCTTACGGTTGGTCTCCGTCCTGGGGCCCATCTTGTTTCATTTGGCTGTATGTACACTTTAAGCCTGCCCACATTTTCATGGAGCCAGCTTGACAGTTTTACTTTCAACCACAGGGGGGCGCAGTGGGATCATTTAAAAAATTTTCCCCAACTCAAAGGTGCTTTGGGAAAAGACCCACATTTAGGTTTAGGGAGTGGGGTTGGGCTTTGGTTTTTACAAAAGATTGGGGCGCCTGAGTGGCTCAGTAGGTTAAAGCCTCTGCTTTCAGCTCAGGTCATGATCCCAGGGTCCTGGGATCGAGTCCCACCTCGGGCTCTCTGCTCAGCCAGGAGCCTGCTTCCCTTCCTCTTTCTCTCTGCCTGCCTCTCTGCCTACTTGTGATCTCTGTCTGTCAAGTAAATAAATAAAATCTTAAAAAAAAAAAAAAAAGATTGTTCTAATATAAATGCAAATGAAACTGCTTGAAAGGGGAGCCTGTTTCAAGCTCATTTTGCAAAAATTAAACTAATCCCAGAAACCTCCAGGCCTTTCATTGCCTACAGTACACAGGTGGTTGGTGACCAAATGTATCACTCCAGGCTTCTCCAGAGACTCTGACCATAACCCTGCTGGGGTCCAGTGGTTGGGTGGGGGCCACTCACGACTCAGAAAGCACACGAGAAGACTCAGGGGACAGGATCCCCTTGTGCGTTGCAGAGATTTGCCAAGGAAAAGTCAGCCTTGTTTCTAGACTTGAACTTCTGGCATAATGGGAGAAATGAGTGAGTACACCACACAGGAGGAGCAGATCATGGGAACGCGTGAAACCCAGAGGTGCTTAACTAATTGCAGCTGAGCCCCGCAACATGAAGGAGGGCCAAGGGTGAGCTGAGCTGAACATGGTTGGCAGCCATGCCCGCAGAGATCTCCCTGAGAAGGCTTCATAAACCTTACCTTTGACTCATGGATAGCTCTTCTGCCTCCACTGACAGCTGATGAAAAATGGTTCTGTTCTTGAGTGTCTGACGAAGGATCCAATACAAATGCCTACTAAGACAGGAGAGGATCAGGAGAGATGATGGGTAGCAGTCTTCTTAGACAAAGAAACATCAAGGAATAGCTGCGGAGTCTTGTCCCGAATTGTAATATCCATCCTCGTGTTCAAGTGCTGAGTTTCTGTGTCTGTTGGTGGCAGGAACACAGTTGACTTCTAGTCTCAGCTCCCTGGGCAGCGCAGCATGTGGAAAGAGCTCTGTATGCCCATGGGGGCTAATCCTGAGGGCTGCTGAAGGAACCCCCTGCCAGAAGGAGCCTCGGAGCGATCATCTCGGCTAGCACGTGTTGAACACTCAGAGACACATCCCCATTTTTCACTTTCATTTTATTTACACCTTTACTCAATTTAGTCACGTCATTCTAACTTCATTACTATCATCTGTGTAATTTTATTAAATATCTGTTCTTAGATAATAACTTTGTATCCCTTTCCAGAGGAACATGGTAGAGAGGACCAAGAAGGTGAGAGACTGAAGGTGCTGAGAAAGGGTTAGAGAAATGTTCTGGTTACGAGAGGTACTACTGCTCCGGCCTCAGGCATTGCTCTCAGTGTGCATGCTGTAGCCACAGCTAACCTCAGAAGAAGCAAGCTCTCTGCTCCTTGGGTTTCTGAGGAGATACAGTCTGTTTCTTCTAGAGGCATAGAATCTGAAACAAAGATGACTTGTGGGACAATAAAAGACGGTGAAAAGAAAGGCCCTATGCCCCCCAGTGTTCATAACAGCAATATCCACAATAGCCAAACCGTGGATGGAGACAAGATGCCCTTCAACAGACGAATGGATAAAGAAGATGTGGTCCATGTATACAATGGACTATCACTGAGCCATCAGAAAGGATGAAAACCCAACTTTCCATCAACATGGGTGGGACTGGAGGAGATGCTCAGTGAAATAAGTCAAGCAGAGAAAGTTAATTATCATATGGTTTCACTTACTTGTGGAACATAAGGAATAACACGGAGGACATTACGAGAAGGAAGGGAAAAATGAAGGGGGAGAAATCAGAGTGGGAGACAAACCCTGAGAGACTATGGACTCCAGGAAACAAACCGAGGGTTTTAGAGGGGAGGGAGGTGGGGGGTTGGGTGAGCCCGGTGATGGGTATTAAGGAGGGCATGGATTGCATGGAGAACTGCGTGTTATATGTATACAGTGAATCATGGAACATACATCAAAACTAATGATGTACTGTATGGTAACTAACATAACACAGTAATAATAAATTTTTAAAAAAACAGGTTAAAAATAAATAAATAAAATCCCCTTTATGCCATTGGGGGGCAGGGGGAAGACAGTTATACTTTATTGTTTATAGAAACCCTGCTTTCCTCCAAAATGGTTTTGATATAGTTTACAACAAAAAGTATATGACAGGCTTAATAAAAGAAGAACGGAGATGGGAAGTAAAGATCAAGAGGAAAAAATACAGTAAATACCATAATACTGAAATGTAATGTAGTTTCTATAATGGAGTATAAAACACGGCCCTGAGCTTCCTGAAGGCTGAGGCAAAAGTGGAAACAAGAGACATGTTTAACAGCAGTAGACGTGGGCATCTGGATGGTACAGTCAGTTAAGCGTCTGCGTTGGGCTCAGGTCATGATCTCCAGGTCCTGGGATTGAGTCCTGCTTTGGGCTCCCTGCTCAGCAGGGAGTCTGCTTCTTGCTTTGTCTGCTGCTCCCCCTGCTTGTGCTTTCTCTCTCTTTCTCAAATAAATAAATAAAATCTTTCAAAAAAAAAATAGTAGACAGAAGAAAGAATGTGGGTTTTTAAAAAATAATTTTTTCCCTAGAAATCAAATCTAAAAAGAATTGCTGTATTCACAGATTCATAAGCATGGCTTTAAGTAAGGAAATGATGCACAACTCTTCCATGAGAGTTTTCACACAAATTGAAGGGGATAAGAATTGATATTAAAACACAACTTCGTGAAGGTACTCCTATCAGGGGATAGGCTCACATGAGCAAACCTCTGAAGAAAAACAGGATTCCAGCGAATGGAAGCATAAAATGAAGGACAAGATTCATTCTGCATCACTGTGCATGAGGCCAGGCTTAAATGCCGACAACAGCTGATTCCACAAAAACTCAAGTGGGGTTGTACAAGACAGGAGTCTGCAAGAAGTCAACATCTCTGATGTGAAATTATGAATGATTTTCCTCAGCTGTGTATCTGGTCCCTGAGCAGGCACCCTGGGCACAGACACCAGGCTCTGCGAGCGTGTCCGCTGGCAAGGTCAGTGCACAAACAGAGGATGTCTACACTGCACATATGTGACACAGCTTGATTTCATCATCTCGTTTCTGGATTGCATTTTGAGCAGATGTGTCTTGCTCTCTTTCTTTTAGGGCAAGAAGCGATGAAAAATGCTGTGGTTTTAAAATTAAGTGAGCACTTGAAAAATATTAGCTCTGTTTGGCTTCAGGTTTTGTTTTTTCCTATACTCTAAGCTTCTCTTCTTGGCAGCAAAATGTCCAGTTGAAAACAGCACGTCCACTGTCTCTCCATTCCTTCCAAAAAAAAAAAAAAAAAAAAGCCCGTGGAAAGTCTCCATTAACTTCCAGTAACCGAAAGAGAGAAGTTCTTCACAGTTTGGTCTTATTTTTCAATGACAGCCCATACTTAAGTTTTTTTAAGCATCTGTAATAAATTAATCAATTAACACCCATGTATCGCTTCCTCGTGTGCCTATTACTGAGCCAGGCCACAAAATAGGATCATCTACTTCTTGAATGTTTCTCATGAATACACCACCTTGTCAAGGAAGAGAACCTAAATCCATGATACAGTTAGAGAGTAGTAAGTATTACCATGTGTCAAATTCTCAAATCCAAAGACCAAAGTTGGGAGGGATGAGCAGGGAAGAATGCGTGGTCCTTACCTGTCGCAATCATGTTCATGCCTAAGAGAATAAGAAATATCTAAGTACCGTACAGCTCTTGGCTCTTCTCCCTTCTGAGAAATATATATCCAGATCCAACCTGACGCCCCAAGTTTTGTTGTGGCTCCTTATTTCGTGGTAGATTTTTAAAGAAAAAAAAATTTTTTTTTGTTTTGCCTCAATTGTGGAAGGCTGAATAAAAAGCAAGAAAAGCTTGCATGTGAGGAAACCTGTGTCAGCTCCCGAGCTCATCGCCTCCTACGTGGACCCCTGGCCACATTCTCACATTTTTGTCTTTGAATCTTTCCTGGCAACCTTTCACTCAGACATTACCTTTTATGCCGAGAACCAGGCACTTTCCTTAGCACTGTGAATCCTGTTCTCAGCCAGGTGTGTAGCCACATTACACAGAACAAAATGAGAGGAACAACCCAGGAGGTGAATCCACGCAGAAGAAATTGAAGCCCGGGGTTCTTGCTCAGCGGGGACATTGGCCGCAACACACATGTACAGCTGAATCATAGAGGAGGTGTCTTGAGAATTGCAGGTGTGTGTCTAAGTGTGGAGATGTATGCAAACTTTAAACCATATGCACACACCGCTCACAACCACAATTCACACATGCCACACACAATCAGGCTGGTGTTTGATGATTATTAACAGGAAAGCACAATTAGAGTTTTTCTGATTACAGTCTTATTTAAACTTTTGCTTCATCAAAAATGTAAACGACCAACAAAAGAAGAAATCCCTACTTTTATCCTAGTGTAGTGTATATCTCTTTTCTCAAATTTTTATGATCACTATTAGGAAAGGAGTATGTTCTGGAATTATCAACACAATGTGGCTACCAGCTTCATCCGCCTCCCTGTAACATTGAACCCCCTCGACAAGCCTGGGTAGCAGCAGAGATTTCATTTAATAAGTAAGATCTTGGGTTCAACTGACAGATCTGCGACAGTCCCTAATATCAGCTTGCCAAACCTTTGTTAAATACCAACTGTGGTCTTGTTCTAGGCAGTGAGGGATGATTAACAAAAGGTTGGTGCCCTTTGGGCAGTCATTGTTTCATAGGGAATTCTAGAAGCAGGAAGGAAGGAAGGTCTCAGGGGGGTAGCCTTTGAACTGAATCAGTCTTTAAAGATAAATTGGGCAACAGAATTAGAGAGCGGAAGGGAAAAGACCGTTTTGGAAGGTGGACCTTTCAGAAACAGCAAATAACTTGAGCAAAAGCATGGGCACAAAAAAGCCAGCGCATTTGGAGAATTTCAAAACATTTTGCATGACTGAGTATAAGGAGCACGAGAGGGTCTTTTGAGAAATACGGCTGGAGAGGTAATGAGGGGCCAGATCTTGTGTCACACAAAGGACCTCTTATGCCACACAAAGGAATTTGGATTTTTTTTCTCTTTAGGCATAAGGAAGCCATTGAAGGGCTTTAAACAGGCAGCAATGTAATCAGATTTACTCTTTGGAAATAAGACCTCCTGATTAGTTAATGAGCTCGTATTTCTTTTCTTGTGTGTCAACCATTGTTTTATTGCTTGGTCTTTAGACTCTATTATTGATTGAAATAACAAAATGATGGGAGTTAAGAGGCTGTGCTACTTAACCTTCCAAAGTCTGTTTCATCTACTTTCCAAGTACTGATTATACTATCTGCTTTACCTCACTGGTCTGGGGTAGGACTAAAATAAGATATGGGCAAAAAAGCTAGCTGGCAATACTATTGCTTTAATATGCCTGCTGGACTCCACCAGTTAGCTGGTACTAAACAGAGTAGAAATAAATCTGTATTTACATTTGGACCAATTATGAACAAAATTGGAAAATATTTGGGCTAGCACAAATCTCATAAACCCCTGAGTCTTTCATTTTATTTTGCATTTTAAAATGTTGATGTCTGATTTTGTTTATTAAGGATAGAGTCTCGACTTGGTATTTTTTAAAGCTCGTTAGATGATTTGAATGTGCAGTTAGACTTGAAAACCCCTTTTCTAGTCTTATGTGGCTTTACAAGTAGGTCTCTTTAAATTCTCCAGTAATGCATAATTCAGATGTTATAAAGACTGTACTAAACCATACAGAAAAAAACAAAAGTAGCTATTGAGTTCATTTTATGAAACAACACCAGTCCTAATAACAAAAAAGTAAAACTTAAAAAAAATTCACCCAAAGACATTAAGCTATAAATTCATCTTTCTTATGAATGTAGTTATGGAAATCATAAAGAAAATACTATAAAAATATTTAAATATTTAAACTGTATATTAAAGGAATAGGCCAGGTCAAATTTATTTGAGGAGCTGAAAGATGTCTTAATATTAGGAAATCTGTAATTGTAATGCATCATTACTTAAATAATATTTATTGAGTAATATAAAATGGCCAATACCAAAGCAATGGGTATATAAGATAAACATGGTCTCCACCCCCACAAAATGTATGCTGTAGTATGAAGATAACAGTAAATTAGTTGTATACATCAAAGACAAAATAAGAAAAATATTAATAAATACCCAATGGCATTGAATAAATTTAAGCACCAAAACACTGTTTGAGTAGGAATAGAAGATACATTTTTAGCATCATATCATAATGAAATATACTCCCTTCTAGTATCCAATAGCCTGTGAAAATCGGGAATAAAAGCTGCCCGTTGATATCATAATTTTCATTGTTCTAGTATTTCCAGCCAAGAGAAAAATAAATAAATAATAAGAAAGTTTACTAAATAACAATCATTTGAAGAAATTTGATTTTCTACCTAGAACCAAGGTGAATCATCTGAAAATTATTAAAATTAATTTTTGAAGTTTAGTTTAAAAACTAGATAAGAGATAAATATACAAATTAAGTAACTTTCATATATGTATTTTAAGAATTAAAATTATTTCTTTCACTTTATACTCCCATACCTGATTCTCAGAAAAGAGGACACATCCCTTTCTCAAAAAGTGTGCTTTATGGAGTATTCCCTCATTTGATAGGACAGCTGGCTACATTACCCCGTCATTCAGACCATGAAATGATACGTGAGCCCTTCTATTTTCACAACTACATAGGGAAGTGAGTATTATGATTACAGCATTTTACATATAAAGAAATGCTGCAAGGTCACACAGCTAGCAAGCAGAAGTGACAGGACTCAAGCCAAATCTGACCCTAAAGCTCATATTTTGTGAATTATACTGCACAAATCAATTGGTAAATCTTCCAATCAAGAAAAAGAGAAAAATCATAAGCTTAAAAAAGATAAAGAAAATATAAGTTTAAAGCCATACAAAGAATTACAAAGTAAAAGATCCATGCATTTGCTTGCATAAACATTCTCAAAAACTTGATCAGTTCCTCAAATTGATAAAAAGCATCCACAAAAAGCCTACGACTGACATTATACTTAATAGTAAAAGACCGACTGCTTTCTCCTAAGAATGAGAATAAGCTAATGATATTTCTACTCTCACCATTTTCATTTAATATTGTACTAAAGTTCTGGCCAGTAAGATAAGGAAATTGGATTTTTTTTTTCTTTTTAGGCAAGAAAAGCAAAAATTAAAGGCACACAGGCTGGGAATGGAGGCATAAAACTGAATAGTACTTACAGACAATATGATCTACTATGTAAAAATCCTAAAGAATCTTCAAAAAGCCTACTAGACCTAGTAAGCAAGTTTAACAAGGTCATAGAATCAATACACAAGACTATATTTGTTCCTCTCTACATGGCAGCAAGTAATATGCAAATAAAATTGAGAAAGCAATTCTTTTCAAAATATCATAAAAAATAACAAACTACTTAGAAACAAATTTTTTTAAAAAGTACAGGACCTATGCACTGAAAACTACAAATGAGCAAAATTAAAGTGGACCTAAATAAACCCACACTCCCGATGCTGTAAATGGCAGTGGGAAGGATAGTACTGAGGGACTGGGAACAGATCCCTCTGTCCACGGGCACAGAAAAAAAGGCATGCTTTAAAAGAGCAACTAGCATATGTAAGAGACAACATTAGAACTCTGTCAAGCAGCAGAGGAACTGCAAGAAAGCTCCTCAGGTCAGGGCGCCTGGGTGGCTCAGTGGGTTAAGCCACTGCCTTAGGCTCAGGTCATGATCTCAGGGTCCTGGGATAGAGTCCCGCATCAGGCTCTCTGCTCAGCAGGGGCCCTGCTTCCCTTCCTTCTCTCTCTGCCTGCCTCTCTGCCTACTGTGATCTCTCTCTGTCAAATAAATAAATAAAATCTTAAAAAAAAAAAAAAAAAAAAAAAAGCTCCTCAGGTTAGAGGGACTGGAGAACAACATGGTTTATGTACCCACCCCACCTTAAAAGACTACACCAGAGCACAATCTGGATGCCATAAGCTGTTAGTTCAAGCACACAATGTGCATTATGGGCACTATAAGTTTAGGAGAAGTAACCATTTTGCCTAACCTAGAAACAAATACAGAAACTCAAGCAAAATGGGGACACAGAGGAATATGCTCAAAAACAAAACAAAACAAAACCTCAAAAAAAAAACTTCTAAATGAAACAGAGATAAACAATATATAATATGTCTGTTCTAGAATTTAAAGTAATGACTGTAGAAATACTAGCTGAGCTGGAGAAAAGAGTGGAAGAACACAGTGAGATCTTCAATAAAGAGATAGAAAATAGTTAAAAAACCACAGTGGGGGAGGAGGAGTCAAGATGGCGGAGAAGTAGCAAGCTGAGACTGCTTCAGCTAGCCGGAGATCAGCTAGATAGCTTATCTAAAGATTGCAAACACCTGAAAATCCATCGGCAGATCGAAGAGAAGAAGAACAGCAATTCTGGAAACAGAAAATCAACCACTTCTGAAAGGTAGGACCGGCGGAGAAGTGAATCCAAAGCGACGGGAAGATAGACCCCGGGGGGAGGGGCCGGCTCCCTGCAAGCGGC
>NC_081571.1:4558450-4574344 GCF_022355385.1 Mustela nigripes
TTACAGGAAACGGCAGATGCTGGCAAGGATGTGGAGAAAGGGGAAAATTCTACACAGTTGGTGGGAATGCAAGCTAGTGCAGCCACTCTGGAAAACAGCATGGAGGTTCCTCAAAAAGCTGAAAATACAGTGACCCTATGACTGAGCAATCGCACTACTGGGTATTTACCCTAAAGATACATGTAGTTATCCGAAGGGGCACATGCACCCAAATGTTTATAGCAGCAATGTCCACAATACCCACACTATGGAAAGAACCTAGATATCTATCAACATATGAATGGATAAAGAAAATGTGGTATATATATACAATGGAATACTATGCAGCCATCAAAAGAAATGAAATCTTGCCATTTGCAACGACATGGATGGAACTAGAGGGTATTATGCTGAGCGAAATAAGTCAATCATAGAAAGACAATTATCATATGATCTCCCTGATATGAAGAATTTGAGAGGCAAAGTGGGGGGTTTGGGCGATAGGGAAGGAAAAAAATGAAACAAGATGGGATTGGGTGGGAGACAAATCATAAGAGACCCTTAGTCTCACAAAACAAACCAAGGGTTGCTGGGGGAGGCAGGTATGGAGAGAGTGGTTGGGTTATGATATCTCCCTCCATTGGGGAGGATATGTGCTATGGTGAGTGCTGTGAAGTGTGTAAACCTGATGATTCACAGACCTGTACCCCTGGGGCAAATAATACATTATATGTTTTGTTTTTTGTTTTTTGGTTTTTTTTTACTTTAAAATTATCAATCCATTTTATTATGATGATTATTAGTATTAAATTGAAAAGTTTGAGCTCAAAAAAAAAAAAACACAGTGGAAGAAAACAATGACAAACAAAAAACACTCTAATCAACAGTTGATTGAAAGGTTCAGAAGAACGTATCAGTGATCTGGAAGACAGAGTAATGGAAAGCACACGAGCTGAATGTCAAAAAAAAGAAAAGAATTTTTAAAATGAGGATAAATTAAGAAACCTCTTGGACAACATCATGCCAACAAACATTTAAATTATAGGAGTCCCAGGAGGATAGTGTAAGAAAGCTGTAGAAAACATATTTTAAGAAATAATAATTGATACTTTCCTAAACTAAAGAGAAAAATAGACATCCAACTTCAAGAGAACAGAGAGGTCCAAACAAAATGAACTCAAGAATGTCCACACCACAGAAAATAATAATTAAAATATCAAAGTTTAAAGATAAGAGAGCATCTTCAAAGAAGCAAGAGAGAAACAAAAATTTAACTACAATGGAAAACCTTTACATTCATTAACTAATTTTTCAGCAGAAACTTTGAAAGCCAGAAGAAAGTAGCATGATATATCCAGAGTGCTGAAAGGAAAAAAAAAAATCTACCAACAAGAATACTCTACCTGGCAAGATTATCATTCAGATTTGAAGGAGAAATAAAGAATTTCTTAGAGAAACAAAAAATAAAGGAGTTAATCACCACTAAACCAGTCTTACAAGTAATTTTAAAGGGATGTCATTAAGTAGAAAAGAAGTGGTTATAATTAGCAATGAGAAAACTATGAATTATAAGCATAAAATATGACAGCATACACATAAAATATGGAGAAGGGAGTAAAAAAGGAACAGAGAGAAAATTTTTTTCTGCTTTTCGTTTTTTTTTAAACTATTTGAATATAAATGACCATTAAATAAATATGGACTGCTATTTATTTAGGACCTTACATATAAACCTCATGGTAACTACAAACCCTAAACCTATGGTAGATAAAGAAAAAATAAAGAGAAAGAAATCCAAAACAAAAACAAACGAAAACAAAAAAGAAAAACACTAGACACTCATTGATCAAAAAGAGCAATAGAAGAAAGGAACAATGAATAACTATGAAAATAACCAGAAAATGACTTTTTAATGGCAATAAGTACATGCCTATCAATAATTATTTTAAGTGTAAATTGCCTAAATGCCCTAGTTAAAGGACACAGAGTGGTAAAATGGACAGAAAAGTAAGATCCATCTATATGTTGCCTACAAGAGACTCACTTCAGATCTAAAGACACATACAGACTAAAAGTGAAGGGATGGAAAACCATTCACCATGCAAATAGAAGTGGAAAAAAAAAGCTAGAGTAGCAATACTTAGACAAAATAGATTTAAGAGAAAAACTATAACAAAAAACAAAGGTAGCACATAATGATAAAGGGGTAGATCCGAGAAGAGGATATAACAATTGTTGATATCTACATACCCCAAATTGTAATACTTAAATGGATAAAGCAAAAGTTAGTGGACATAAAGAGAGAAATTGATGGTAAGACAATAATTGTAGGGGACTTCAACACTCTACTTACATCAATGGATAGATTACCAAACAGAAAATCAATAAGGAGACAATGTCTATAAAGGACACATTGGACCAAAAGGACATAACTGATATATACAGAACATTCCAACCAAAAGCTATAGAACACACATTCTTTTCAAGTGCACAGGAACATTCTCCAGATTAGATCACAACTTAAAATATAAATCAAATCTCAATAAATTTAAGAAGATTGAAATCACACCAGGGCTCTTTTCTGACCATAATGCTATGAAATTAGAAATAATACATTAAGAAGATCATTCACCATGGTCAGGTGGAACTTATTTCCAAGATGCAAAGATGGTTCAATATTTGCAAATCAATCAACGTGATACATCACATCAACAAAATGAAGGATAAAAATCATCTGATCATCTCAATAGATGCAGAAAAAGCATTTGACAAGATTCAACATCCATTCATGATAAAAACTCTTAGCAAAACGTGCTAAGGGGAACATATCTCAACATAATAAAGACCATATATAAAAAACTCACAGCTAACATCATATTCAGTGGTAAAAAACCGAGAGCTTTCCTTCAGGAACAAGTTAAGGATATCTAGTCTCACCACTTTTATTCAACATAGTACTGGAAGTCTTAGCCAACAGCAATCACACCAGGAAAAAAAAAGAGTTATTCATATTAGTAAAGAAGAAGTTGAATAGTCACTACTTGCAGGTGACATGATAGTATACATAGAAAATCCCAAAGACTCCACCAAAAACTACTGGAAATAATAAACGAATTCAGTAAACTGGCAGGATAAAAGATCAAATGCCAGAAATCAGTAGCACTTCTATACACTACCAGTGAGTTGCAAAAAGAGAAATTTTTAAAAAATTCTCTTACAATCATACCAAAAAGACTAAAATACCCAGGACTAAATTGAACCAAAGAGGTGAAAGACCTGTACTCCAAAAACTACAAACACTGGTGAAAGAAATTGAATATGACACAAACAGATGGGGACATATTCCATGCTCATGGATTGGAAGAGTTATTATTGTCAAAATGTCCACATTACCCAAAGCAATCTACAGATTCAATGAAATCCATATCAAAATATCTACAGCATTTTACACAAATATGGAAAAAATAAAACTAAAATTTGTATGGAACCACAGAGGACCCCAGGTAGCCAAAGCAATCTTGAAAAAGAAGAAGAAAGCTGGAGGTATCACAGTTCCAGATTTCAGAATATACTACAAAGCTGTAGTAATCAAAACAATATGGTATTAGCACAAAAATAGACAGATCAATAGAACAAAATAAAGTTATCAGAAATAAGCCTGCAATTATATGGTCACTTAATCTATGACAAAGGAGGTAATAATACAGAATGGGGGGGAAACAATCTTTTCAATAAATTGTTCTGGGAAAACTGGACAGCTACATGTAAAAGAATGAAAGTAGACTACTATCTAACACTATACACAAAAATAACCTCAAAATGGAATAAAGACCAAAACATTGGGCCTGAAAACATAAACTTCCTAGAAGAGAACACAAGCAGTAATTTCTCTGACATTGGCTATAGCAGCATATTCCTAGACATGTCTTCTGAGGCAGAGAGAATGAAAGCAAAAATGAACTACTGGGGCTATATCAAAATAAAAAGCTTTTGCACAGCAAAGGAAACCAAGAAAACAAAAAGACCCTCTCCTGAATGGGAGGATATATTTACAAATGGCATATCCAAAATATATAAAGAACTTATACAGCTGTACATCAAAATAATAATAATAATTCATTTAAAAATGGGTTGCAGGCCTGAATAGATATTTTTCCAAAGAAGACATATAGATGGTCAACAGACAACAGACTCATGAAATCATGCTCAACATCACTAATCATTAGGGAAATGCAAATCAAAGCCATGATAAGATATCAACTCACACATCTTAGAATGGCTAAAATCAAGAAGACAAGAAACAATGAGTATTGACAAAGATGAGGAGGAAAAGGAACCCTCATGCCTTAATTGGTGGGAATGTAAATTGGCATAGCCACTGTGGAAAACAGTATGGAGGTACCTCAAACTATTAAAAAAGAAATACCATATGATCCAATAATTCCACCATTGGGTCTTTATCCAGGGAAAATGAAAACATTAACTCAAAAAGACATGTGCACCACTATGTTTATTGCTGCATCATTTACAATAGCCAAGACATGGAAGCAACCTGATGGCCACTTGTCCATCAACAGATGAATGCCTAAGAAAATGTAGTGTAATACACAGTGTTAGTTTCCACCTATCAAATTTAAAAGCTTTCAAAATACAAATAACTGATTCAAGAAATGCTTCGATGAGACAGACACTCTCTCTCATGCATGGATTTTGGAAATATAAATTTGTATAACCCTTTGAGGTACAATTTGGAAACATTATTCTAAGAGCCTTAGCAACATTATTATACTTTGAGACAATAATTTTATTTTATTTTTTTAAAGATTTTATTTATTTATTTGAGAAAGAGACAATGAGAGAGAGCATGAGCGAGGAGAAGGTCAGAGGGAGAAGCAGACTCCCTGTGGAGCTGGGAGCCCAATGCGGGACTCGATCCGGGAACTCCGGGATCATGACCCGAGCCGAAGGCAGTCGTCCAACCAACTGAGCCACCCATGCATCCCGAGACAATAATTTTAATAATAAACTCGATTCTTTAAAAATAATCCAATAAGGGGCGCCTGAGTGGCTCAGTGGGGTAAGCCTCTGCATTTGGCTCAGATCACGATCTCAGGGTCCTGGGATCGAGCCCTGCATTGGGCTCTCTGCTCAGCAGAGACCTGCTTCCCCCTCTCTCTCTGCCTGCCTCTCTGCCTACTTGTGATCTCTCTGTTAAATAAATAAATAAAATTTTTAAAAAATTTTTAAAATAATCCAATAAGTACACGACAGTGTTCATTATAGAAGTAAATATAATCATTAAAATTATAAATCAAAATTCTTAATAGGACACTGCCCAAATAAATTTTAAAATGTACAGTAATTAAACAGTAATTGCATAATTTAAATGAATGACAATAAAGACTTTGTAATAACATCAAAAACTGTTTCTGTGATAGTATTAATTAGGACAAAGAAATACAACTATATATAAAATATGATATAAACTAAGCAAATAACTTTCTGAAGACAATAAGGAACATTCTAAAATGGTTACAGAGATTATTTCTGAGCCTTGGGATTACAGGATACATTACAAGATGGAAATCATTGTAAATGGCTGGTAATATTTCTCTGAACTGATAAACTTATGCCCCTCTTTATATAATGGTACAAACCTCTTCCACCAATCTCTTAGTATCATTCTTCGTAGTACTTTTCCCTATCTGAAAAATCTTATATGAGTCACTCAACTTATTTGTGGTCTTTACCTTTATTAAATGGAAGCTCTGTGAAAACAGTGAACTTTTTGTTTTCTTCACTGTCACATCCTCAGCACCTAGGACAGTGCCTGTCCACAATGCACTCAACACATATTTGTGGAATGAATGAAATATGTATAAAGACAACATTACAAATATCAGCTGTGATTCTTTCAAATGAGAATGAGAACAATGGTGTTGTCTCCATCAACCAAGTGACTCTCAAATAAGTTAATCTAGATAGTTTCACCAAGGAAAAGTTTTATCTAAAATATTTATGTATTTGTTATATAGAACTGGTAAAATTCTTTTCCAATTACCTGGATAATATCTCAACTTGAGATATTATCTCAACATGCTATTTTATAGTAATTATTAAAAGAATTTACATATGCTTCCAAGATTCAAATCTCAGGTTAATTTAGTTCAGGATCATACAGAACATGTGTATTCAACTCCCGTTGCTCCTAAGAGCCATGAAGTGACAATATGGAAGCACAAAGAGGAATGAACTCATATAACAAAGAAAGCAAGGAAGAGGGATATCAGTAGACAAGAAACTTCAACAAATTTCCAGAAGACAGAAAGCAGATGAATAGGGCAGCAAAGGAAGCTAGCGCCCAGAATATAAAAGTTAAAGACACATAGGAGGGAGCCAGGCTGCCATCTGGAGGTCAGAGGAGTTTTGGGCCTCAGAAATGGCAGGTACAGTGAGCAGAAACAAAAAAGAAGGCAGAAAACCAGAGGGAATGATTAAATGTCTACATGATAGCTGTGCCAATCTCCTATCTTTCCATCCCCCTCCACTCCCTCCGGAGCATGTGGAAGGCCAACATTTTCACTATTCAAAATAATAATAAAGGAAGTTTTCATAAAAGAAACTATACAAAACCTAGGAAACTGTAATCTGTTGTAAATATTTCATGACAGAGTACTCCTTCTAGCATTGAAGAGCTAGCATCGATTCCAATGCAGATGCCCCATGTTAGGGCTTCAAAAACCATTTGTGATGAAGGACCAGGTCCTTTATAAAAAATTTTTAATCCATTACAGACTGTAACTTTTTAAAATACAATAGAAAAGAATTACTAGAAAAATGTAATTTTAAAGGCAAAATTATACAAAATAGAAGCCAAAATGTTTTAAAATCCAAGAGACACAAGATTTCATTTTATCAAAATCAGAGTAAACTTAAAGTAAGAAAAAAAAAAAGAATTACAAAACAGTACACATTTATTGAAAGTGTATATATAAGCAATTAAAATAGAGAATTATTATTTAAGAAATTTTTGTCATTCTGCAGTTGTAATTAGAATTATGAAAGAAATAGTGATTAAAAAAAAATAGAGTGGCGCCTGGGTGGCTCAGTTGGTTAAGTGTCTGACTTTTGATTTTGGCTCAGGTTATGATCTCAGGGTCCTGGGTTTGAGCCCTGTGTTGGGCTCCATACTCACCAGGGAGGCTGTCTGAGGGTTCTCTCTCTCCCTCTCCTTTTGCCCCTCCCCCCACTCCTGCTTGCTTTCCCTCTCTCGCAAATAAAATTAATAAATCTTAAAAAAAATAGTTATTGCTCATACAAAAAAATAGTGTCTGGGTCCAGCTTCGGTGTCTAAAATAGAAATATTTTAAAAATTATAAATTTATATAATTATTAGAAATATACATATCCAGATATAATATTTGTGTATATATTGCCATGGTAATAATGTATATGTATGTATAATATACACACGAATATGTATACATTTAACAATTATATACATTTATAAATAATAATGAATAAACCAAATATATATGATATATTAATATGTATTTATGAATATATTTGACATCTGAGATTATATAATATATTTTGCCTTTTTAAAAGATTTTGTTTATTTATTTTAGAGAGAGAGGGAGTGTGAGCAGGTTGGGGGCATAGAGAGAGACAGAGAATCTCAAGCAGACACTATGCTGAACCTAGAGCCTGATGTGGGGTTTGATCTCATGATCCTGAGATTGTTACCCAAGCCAAAACCAAGAAATGGAGGCTTAACTGACTCAGTCACACATTCTATCCTATTTTGCTTTTTATAAAGAGGTATATTGCTGTCTATTTCTCTCTTTAGGTCTGTTAATATTTGCTTTATTTATTTAGGCACTCCTATATTGGGTGCATAAATATTCACAAACATACATATTTGCATAATATACATATTATATGTAAAAGAGAAAAAAACAGAAGCATGATAATAGTTGGGACTTTAATTCCCCACTCTCAAAAATGGATAGTTCATCCAGTTGGAGAAACAATACAGGAACAACGGTTTTGAACAATACTATAGATAAATGGACATAGGCATGTACAGAACTTTCTATCCAACAACAGCAGAAAAAATACTCTTTTCAAGCACACATGAAACATTTTCTAGGATAAAACATATGTTACATCACCAAATAAGTCTGAGCAAGTTCAAGAAGTTAGAAGTCATATCAAGTATCTTCTCTGAGCAAATGGTATGAAACAAAATCAATAAATAGTGAGGGGAAAATTGGAAAACTCATGAGTACTTGGAATGAGGAATGAAATTTTCCTGAACAACCAGTGGATCAAGAAATTAAAGGGATACAAAAAAAAAAATCTCAAGACAAATGAAAATAAAATTGAAAACAATCCATCCAAAATCTATGGGGTGCAGCAAAAGCTGTTCTAAGAGGGAATTCATAGCAACAAATGCCCATGTTAAAACCAAAAAAAGGATCTCAAGTAAATGATCTAACTCTATACCTCAAAGAACTAAAAGAAGAAGAACAAACTGAGCACAAAGTTTGGAGAAGGAAGGAAATAATAAAGATCAGAGGGGAAATAAATGAAATAGAGAACAAGAAAATAATACAAAAGATAAAACAGAGTTCATTCTTTGAAAAAAAAAATTGACAAACCTTTAGCTAGACCAACCAAAGAAAACACAGAGAAGACCCAAATCAAACAGTTTATAAGTAAAAGAGAAGATATGACAACTGATACCACAGAAATACAAAGAATTATAAAAAATTGCTATTATAACTATACACCAACAAACTGTGAAACCTAGAAGAAATGCAAAAATTCCTAGAAACCTACAACCTACCAAGACTGAGTCAGGAAGAAATAAAAATTAACAGAACAACTACTAGTAAGGAGATTTATTTAGTAATTATTATTAGAGATTTATTTAGTAATTAAAAATTAAAATAAAGAAAATCCTAGGACCAGATGGCTTTATTGGTGGATTTTACCAAAAATTCAAAGGAAAATCAATCTTTCTCAGACACTCTTCCAAAAACACAAAGAGGAGGTAACACTGTCAAACTAATTTTATGAGGGCAGCATTATCCTGATACCAAAGCCAGAAATCACACTACTAAACAGGAAAACTACAGCCCAATGTCCTTAATGAATATAGCTACCATATTTCTCAGTGAAATAGTAGTAAGCCAAATTCAGTGACACCTTGAATAAATTATTAACCACGATCAAATGGGATTTATATCAGGGATGAAAGGATGATTCAACACACGCAAGTCAATGTAATACATAGTATTAATAGAATAAAAGAAAAAATTATGTGATCATTTTGATAGATATAGAAAAAGCTTTTCACAAATTTAGCATCCATTTATGATTTAAAAAAAAAAAACAAACTCTTAACAAACTGGATACAGAAGGAATATACCTCAACACAGAAAAAGGTCACATGTAACAGCCCTTGGCTGTCATCATACTCAATGGTGAAAGGTTGGAAGCATTTCCTCTAAGTTCAGGACCAAGACAAATGCGCCTATTCTCACCACTCTTATTTAACATAGTACCGGAAGTCCTTGCCAGAGCAATCAGACAAGAAAAAGAAATAAAAGTCATGGGACTGGAAAGGGAAGAGGTAAAATTGTCTCTTATTTCCAGATAGCATGGTTTTACATGTAGAAAATTCTAAAGATTCACAAAAAAAAAAAAAAAAAAAAATCCCACCCCCCCAAAACAAACATGCACACACAAAAAAAGGTAGCAACAATCAAATTCACAAAAAACAATCAACAAATTCACTAAACTTTCAGGATATTAAATTAATACACGAAAATCAGTAGTATTTCTATTAACAACAAATAATCTGAAAAAATGAAGAAAATAATTTTATTTACAATAGAATCAAAAGCAATAAAATACTTGGAAACATATTTAACCAAGAAGGGGAAAGATCTTTACACTGAAAAATACAAGACACTAATGAAAGAAATTGAAGGTGACACAAATAAGTGAAATCCAATCCATGTTCATGGATTGGAAAAATCAGGTTGTTAAAATGTCCATACTACTCAAAGCTATTTATAGATTCAATGCAATGTCTATCAAGGTTCTGATAGCATTTTTTCACAGGAATAGAAAAAGCAGCCACTTTGGAAAACAGTATGGAGATTCCTCAAGAAATTAAAAACAGAGCTTCCCTATGACCCTGCAATTGCACTACTGGGTATTTACCTCAAAGATACAGATGTAGTGAAAAGAAGGGCCATTCTGTATCCCAATGTTTATAGCAGCAATGGCCACGGTCACCAAACTGTGGAAAGAACCAAGATGCCCTTCAACGGATGAATGGATAAGGAAGATGTGGTCCATATACACTATGGAGTATTGTGCCTCCATCAGAAAGGATGAATACCCAACTTTTGTAGCAACATGGACAGGATTGGAAGAGATTATGCTGAGTGAAATAAGTCAAGCAGAGAGAGTCAATTATCATATGGTTTCACTTATTTGTGGAGCATAACAAGTAGCATGGAGGACAAGGGGAGATGGGGAGAAGGGAGTTGAGGGAAATTGGAAGGGGAGGTGAACCATGAGAGACTATGGACTCCGAAAAACAGTCCAAGGGTTTTGAAGGAGCGTGGGGGGGGGGGACCAGGTGGTGGGTATTAGAGAGGGCATGGATTGCTTGGAGCACTGGGTACAAATACAATGGTACCAAAACAATGAATACTGTTATGCTGAAAAGAAATTTTTAAAAAAGAAGAAGAAAAAAAAGAAAAAGCAATTCTAAAATTTATATGGAATTACAAAAACTGCCCAAAGCAACCCTAAGAAGAGCAAAGCAGGAGGCAGCACTCTTCCTGATTTCAAGCTGTATTATAAAGCTATTATAATCAAACCAGTAGAGCAACACATAAAAACAGACACATAGACCAGTAGAACAGACCCAAGAGCCTAGAAATAAACCCGTTTATATAAAATCAACTAATACTTGACAAGGGAGCCAAGAAAAAAATAGTCTCTTCAATAAATGGGGCTGTGGAAGTTGGATATTTACATGTAAAATAATGAAACTAGGCTCCTATCATACACAAGTCACAAAAATTAATTTGAAATGTATTAAAGACTTAAATGTAAGATCCCAAACCATAAAACTCCTAAAAGAAGACATAGTGGATAAGCTCCTTGACATTGGTCTTGGCATTTGGATTTGACACCAAAATCAAAGGCAACAAAAGCAAAAATAAAATATGTAGGACTATGTCAAACTTAAAACTCCTGCATAACAAAGGAAATGATCAACAAATGAAAAGACAACCTATAAAATGGGAAAAAAATATTTGCAAATCATCTATTTGATAAGGGGTTAATATCCAAAATAGATTAAGAACTCATACAGTATAAAAAACTCAGACTCAATAGCAAAAAACAAATAATCCAATTTAAAAATGGTCAAATGACCTGAACAGACATTTTTCCAAAGAAGATATATGAACAGCCAACAGGAGTTTAAGACCATAATTCTTTCTACAACCCCAGAAAAAAGAAAGAAAAGAGAGAACCCATGAATTTCCTTAACGGTATCCTTATGCTAACTATAATATAAGTTGGGGGGAAAAGACCATCTTAAAGACAGAAAGCAAAAGGTGGGTTAGTATTTGATGAGTTCCATCATCATAATCCATTAAAACTTAAAAGTGACTATTGTTATAAGAGCCCACATAATATTCATTATGTGGAAGATGAGGAGAAAGACACTTGTGCTTTTGTAGTTTAAAAAGTTTATGAACCCTAAACTGGCACCTGGCCATAAAATGAGTTAAAGCAAACATCGCACACTATGGAAAAACATGAGAAGCAGTTCCTTTAAAGTCGAGAAAAATGTAAGAATGGCCATGATCACCATTCAAAACACCATTATAATAGATATCCTAACCTGATCAATTAGATAATGAACATATGATATAAGGGACATTTTAATAATGTTATTTTTATAGATATGATAAATATAATTCTATAACTGCAAGAACAATTACAAACAACTAAAACCAGTAAAAGTTCAGCAAAGTTGCTTAGAGGACATATGACTTTACTGCATAATCAGTTGCGAAATATAACATTTTTACAGCTCTTTTGCAAAAACACAAAAACATCACTTGCGGAGAAATATAAAAGAAAGAAGATGGATAAGGAGAAATGCATAAAACATTATTTTAGGACCTAAAACAGATCACTGGTATATACATTCATCATTTAAAAATTAAAAAAACAAAAAAACAAAAAAAACCCAAAATATTTCTTCCCCCAAATTAAAATTACATGTAATTCTCCCAAAAAATTTACATATTTTTTTCAATAAACTTGCCTATTCCCACAATTGAAACAAGAGCCAACATTAGCCAAAGCAATTTGGATGGAGGAATGGAATGAACAGATTCATTTATTTTACAACCTATCAAGACATAAATAGAATGATTGAATACAGTACAGTACACATGCGGGGATAATGAACAGAACAATGAAATAAGAGAAAATCAAGAAATACAACCATGCATATTTGGAAGCTCTGTGTATGGCAGTTATAATTTCAATTCAGTGTGGAAAGAATGGATTGATTATTCAATAAACAATATCGGGATAATTGGTTATTAGTATGGGGAAAACAAAATGACACTGACCTTTGCTCCAAATTCAGCTTAATTTCCATATTATGCAAAAAATTTGAAAAGAGACTTTCAAAATACTTAAAGTACATAGGGAAATATCTTTATTTCTTCAATAGCAGAGAATAGCATAAACAATGCAAAAAAAAGTATACACACATAAAACAAAACTAAAAGACAAAATTGATAATTTTATCACAATGAAATGAAAATATATTATCTTGGTAGAGTTCTTGAGTTAATCCCTTTCCTGGAACTTGGGTCCTTCATACAAATTTATTGTAGTAATCATTTCATAACATATACAAGTCAAGTCATTTTGTTCTACACTCTAATTTTCTACAGGTGTGTCAATTATATCTTGATAAAACTAAGAGGTGGGGGGATAAGCAAGAGAAAAACTAAAAAAGAAAATGTATTTTTTAAAAAAGAATTCCATAGTATACTGATCTATATTCTGTCATAATCTTCTTAATGTGAGTAAAATATTTTCCTGTCAGTGTAGCAGAGTCATCAAAATATACCCCTACACAAAATTTAAATGCAAAACCACGTTTGCTAACATTAAGCATAGCAGCTTGGGTTTCTCAGCAATGTGTTAAAGTATGATGAAATTCTATGAACATTCTAAATATTCATTTTATCTCAGTATGATTTTCTAAAAAGGAGGATTTCCGGAGTGCCTGGGTTTGTCAGTGGGTTAAGCATCTGTCTTTGGTTTAGGTCATGATTCCAGGGTCCTGGGATCAGGCCTGCATTGCCAGAGAGAGGTGCTTGCTCCTCCCTTTCCCTCCGTCTGCCTCTCTGCCTACTTGTGCTCTCTCTCTCTCATCAAATAAATAAAATCTTTCAAAAAAAATACAAAAAAAAATAAATAAAAGGGAGGATTTCATTTGGTTAGCATGATAGAGAAGCAGATAAATTTTAGGTTACAGCAAAGGTATATTAAGTCTGTTTCAAGAAGAAAGATTCAGAAATAAAACCCTAAGGGAAAAAAATGAAAAAGTATCAACAGATGGCTCAGTATAACAATTATACTATGATATTGAGCGTTTAGCACAGAAGCAGAAAGGGGGCATATATGACTCTGCCATGAGCACATTACCTCAGCATACCACTGCAGCTCTGCATCAGACACTAAGGGAGGAAATGTCAAATGCGACATCTACCTGGTTCTGCACTGAGCAATATTTACAAAGGCTGCTTTTAGCTTTTTACTTTTAGAATCAGCCTGTAGACATCAAAAACTTACAGTCAAAAAGATACAAGGTGAAATATTATCAGCCTTAACAATAATGAAATAAAGTCTTAACTGTCAGAAGTTACCAGGAGTTGCCAGTGAGCAAGGGTGAGGTAAAGAAGAAAGATCAAAAGGGAGTGGGGGAAAGGCAGGTCCACAAGTGGGAACTTTTGTATTGGAAAGTTAATAGGTATAGTCTCAAACTGATTGGTCACTTCCATTTCCAGAAACTGTCCAGAAGAGGGACATTTATAGAGCCAGAAAATAGAATAAGAATTGCCTGGGGCTAGGACTGAAAATGGGAAGTGGCTGCAAATGGCCAGGAGGGATCTTTTTGGTGCTAGAAATGTTCTAAAATTAGATTGTAAATTTACTAAAATTCATTTTATTGTACACTTAAAATAAGTGAATTTCATACATACACCATACATCAATAAAACTGTTCAAAAAAAAAAAAAAAGAATGAGGGAGGAGTCAAGATGGCGTAGAAGTAGCAGGCTGAGACTACTTCAGCTAGCAGGAGATCAGTTAGATAGCTTATCTAAAGATTGCAAATACCTACAAATCCATCGGCAGATCGAAGAGAAGAACAGCAATTCTAGAAACAGAAAATCAACCACGTTCTGAAATGTAGGACTGGCAGAGAAGTGAATCCAAAGTGACGGGAAGATAGACCCCAGGGGGAGGGGCTGGCTCCCGGAAAGCAGCAGAACAATGGAGCACAAAATCAGGACTTTTAAAAGTCTGTTCCGCTGAGAGACATCACTCCAGAGGCTAAACGGGGTGAAGCCCACGCAGGGTCAGTGTGGCCTCAGGTCCCACAGGGTCACAGAAGGATCGGGGGTGTCTGAGTGTCACAGAGCTTACAGGTATTAGAACGGGGAAGCTGGCTACAGAGACAGAGCCGACAGTGAGCTCACAGCTCGGGGTTACCTTGAACCGGTCGCAGGCTCAGTGAGGTCGGAGCGCGGCCCAAGGTCAGACAGGCGGGAGTTACTGGGCGCTGTTCTCTGAGGGCACACTGAGGAATGGGGCCCGGGCTCTCAGCTCCTCCGGGCTGGAGACCAGGAGGCCGCCATTTGTATTCCTGTCCTCCAGAACTCTACGGAAAGCTCTCAGGGAACAAAAGCTCCTGAAAGCAAACCCGAGCGGATTACTCAGCCAGGCCCCTGGAACGGGCGGTGCAATTCTGCCTGGGGCAAAGACACTTGAGAATCACTACAACAGGCCTCTCCCCCAGAAGATCAACAAGAAATCCAGCCAAGACCAAGTTCACCTACCAAGGAGTGCAGTTTCAATACCAAGGAGAGCAGCAGAATTCCAGAGGAGGAGAAAGCAAAGCACGGAACTCATGGCTTTCTTCCCATGATTCTTTAGTTTGCAGTTAATTTAATTTTTTTTTCAATTTTTTTTCTCTTCTTCTACTAAAATGTTTTAACTTTCACCCTTTTCTTTTTTAACTTTTTAAACTAGTATATCTAATATATATATATATTTTCTTTTTTATATTATTTCTTTATTCGTTTTCTTTTTTAATTGTTTCTTTTCTTTGTCTTTTTTTTTTTCTTTCTTTCCGAACCTCATCTTATCCCCTTTTTCCCGAGCACAATTTGGGATCTCATCTGATTTGGTTAAAGCATATTTTCCTGGGGTTTTGCCACCCTTTTAGTATTTTACTTGCTCCTTCATATACTCTTATCTGGACAAAATGACAAGGCAGAAAAATTCACCACAAAAAAAAGAACAAGAGGCAGTACCAAGACTAGGGACCTAATCAATACAAACATAGGTAATATGTCAGATCTAGAGTTCAGAATGACAATTCTCAAGGTTCTAGCCAGGCTCAAAAAGGCATGGAAGATATTAGAGAAACCCTTTCAGGAGATATAAAAGCCCTTTCTGGAGAAATAAAAGAACTAAAATCTAACCAAGTTGAAATCAAAAAGCTATTAATGAGGTGCAATAAAAAATGGAGGCTCTCACTGCTAAGATAAATGAGGCAGAAGA